>NC_068431.1:38537886-38575386 GCF_023373465.1 Oncorhynchus keta | reverse complement strand
TGTGTGTGTGTGCGTGGCAGTTTAAAATATTTATCAAATAACATTGTTAACCTGCACTCTGAGTATAATAACACTTTCAACACTTTTTTGTTTCAAATTATCTGCTCTTGTGAAATCACATCACAATAATCTGAGATTTACCGCTACTCGAATAACTCATTTGATTGTTAGGATTTGTTGAATCAATAAATATGTATGATCTTAATTTGATTTGCCCCAACAAAGAGTGTATCAACCCCTACAATAAAAATGTACATGAATTATAATACACATAATAATTCACATTTCCAGTTGCTGCAGGATTATGTTCCTGTTGTAGCAAACTGTCTTAAATGACATCTGTACGTTATTGGATGTCTTGTAGTTCTGTAGAGACTTCTGCTATAGGAGCAGCTTGTCATCAGTTACTGTCTGATCCAACAGGCTTCACAGTTCTATCAATGCTCTTCTCTCTTCTTAATGGTCTCTGAACTGCTGATATGAACAAAAGGCATTAATGCACCTGGCTGTGAGATGGTCTGTTGATGTATGGATCATATAGAGTCTGCAAAAGGGATAGACACACTGGGTCATTTTCTACTGTTGTTGTTTTTCATTATTGAAGTACTGTCTGTCAAATGTCAATATGGTGCATTATATCCCTGCACTTCATTTGAGGGAGAATACACAGGAGAATAGGGTAAGGAGCGTTCTTAGAGAGCACTAGATTACTAACCCTGTGTTATGGATTCAAAGATGTTACAGACATCACACTTCCTACCTACCTCAGACAACACTGACCTCAAATACCAAATTCATCCAAGGTGCTACACTAAGGTCATTGCTTCTTGCTGTGTATGGACAACCAAGCATAACAACTGCCCCAAAACAATCTGCTACACAGTGACACTCATGAGTTAACCCCTGCAAAGCCCTTCCCTGACTAGTCCAGACCAGCAGGAGAAGATTATGGGCTGAACACTAAAGCTGTCAGACAGCCAATCAATATCCTCCTCCATAATATGACTAACGCTCCCATTATTGCCATAACAACATATAAGTGTTGGGTGTCCCCAATCAATGCCATTACACTACATAACTTTTTTGGTTTATCTACATACAGTATCCTTAATCATTTGATTAATAATTCAACCATTTGATTGGCTGGTAACGATCAATAAATCAATTAACGAGTTGTGTTTGTTTTTCTCCTCTCTGGGGTCTGGGAAGACAGCTTGACTGACAGATAGAAGCTAGTAACTGTAGTGTATTGTATTATAGTCAGTCACCTCAGGCCACAGGCTATACTGAGCCTCTACTGACCAACAGCACCTGTCAATCAACAAGCACTGTATAGTCTATCTATTATATAGTCTCTCTGTGTGAGCTCTGAGTGAGTCTCAGTGGGTGAGGGATGTAAGGTTAACACACAACGTATGTGCATAGCACACACAAGTACGTAGACACCACAAAGGCACAAGCGTGTAGAGTACACATATGGCGGCAGGTAGCCGAGCGGTTAGAGTGTTGGACTAGTAACTGAAAGGTTGCAAGATTGAATCCCTGAGCTGACAAGGTAAAAACCTGTCGTTCTGCCCCTGAACAAGGCAGTTAACCCACTGTTCCCAGGCCATTACTGAAAATAAGAATTTGTTCTTAACTGACTTGCCTAGTTAAATAAAGGTAAAAGTAAATAAAAAATATGCAGTACATTGCTTGTTCTGAACAACAGAGGGAAGGGGCAGGTTTGGTGAGGGACTATAGAAAGGCAGAGAGAGCTGTGGAGAGAGTGAGTGAGGCAGGGGAAGACAGCAGGGTGAGTGAGGCAGGGAAGACAGTAGGGTGGGTGAGGCAGGGGAAGACAGCAGGGTGGGTGAGGCAGGGGAAGACAGCAGGGTGGGTGAGGCAGGGGAAGACAGTAGGGTGGGTGAGGCAGGGGAAGACAGCAGGGTGAGTGAGGCAGGGGAAGACAGCAGGGTGGGTGAGGCAGGGGAAGACAGCAGGGTGGGTGAGGCAGGGGAAGACAGCAGGGTGGGTGAGGCAGGGGAAGACAGTAGGGTGGGTGAGGCAGGGGAAGACAGCAGGGTGGGTGAGGCAGGGGAAGACAGCAGGGTGGGTGAGGCAGGGGAAGACAGCAGGGTGGGTGAGGCAGGGGAAGACAGCAGGGTGGGTGAGGCAGGGGAGACAGCAGGGTGGGTGAGGCAGGGGAAGACAGCAGGGTGGGTGAGGCAGGGGAAGACAGTAGGGTGGGTGAGGCAGGGGAAGACAGCAGGGTGGGTGAGGCAGGGGAAGACAGCAGGGTGGGTGAGGCAGGGGAAGACAGCAGGGTGGGTGAGGTTGCTCCCTCATTGCGCTCTGCTAGGTGGAATAAGCTTTTTTTTCTTTCATCCTCTGTTTTCTTTTTCTACCTTGCTCTTCATGAAATATTCACCACTCCATTCCCCGCTAATTGTTCCCAACAAGACGGGAACAATCCGTCAGAGCAGCCAATCCAGGAAGTGTCTGTGTGTGTTTGTGTGAGTAAGTAGCTTTCTTTCCCCTGAGTTACACACACACACACACACTCTCTACCAACTGTCTCACATACCCAAGAGAGCCCAGGTACAGTCAATAACAATGAGTGCTGCCAGGTGCTACACTGTAAAAAAACAACAACAACAACAAAACAAAGTATAAAGCACAAATAGTGAACATTTACACAGGTACACACACCCACCCACAATAACATACCTGACATACCCCAACCAAAAACCCTGGACCAACGGAGATATCCGTACCATGCTGAGAGCCTGTAATGCAGCATTCAATGTCAGCAGAATGAACCCTGATGACTCGGTGGCGGGTGACGCATACAAGGCAAGCAGGTACGAGCTCCGCAAATCTATTATGAAAGAAAAAAGACAATACAGGCTTCAACTTGAATTGATATTTCACAAATCAGACTCATGACGCATGTGGCAAAGACAACAAACCATCAAGACTACAAAGGCAAATCCGTCTCTGTGGTGACCACCAAAACCTCCCTCCTAGCAGAACTTAACACATTCTATGTTCGCTTCGAGGCAGACAATACTGAGTCATCCAGGGAGACTCATGCTACTCTGGACGACCAGGTGCTTTCGCTCTCCCAGGCCATAGTCCCCACCTGCTTCAAGGAGACCACCATCGTCCCAGAGCCCAAGGAAAACAAGGTGACATGCCGCGTCGCACTCACCTCGGTCATCATGAAATGCTTCCAGAGGCAGGTCATGACCCACATCAAGGCCAGCATACCAGGCACACTGGACCCACTCCAATTTCCTTACCGCTCCAGTAGATACACGGAAGATACCATTTCCATCGATATTCACACGGCCGTAACACATCTGGAAAAGAGGAACACCTATGTGAGAATGCTGTTCATTGGATAGTCTAGCATTCAACACCATTGTTCCATCCAAGCTCGACACCAAGCTCGGAGCCCCGGGTCTGGACACCACCCTCTGCAACTGGGTCCTGGACCTCCTGATGGGCAGACCACAGGCTGTGAAGACTGGCAACCACACCTCCTCCACACTGACTCTTAACACAGGGGCTTCCCAGGGGGTGTGTCCTCAGCCCTCTGCTGTACTTCCTCTTCACCCATGAACGTGTGGCTTTGCAACTCCATCATCAACTTTGCTAACGACACCACGATTGGAGGCCTGATAAACAACAAGGAGTCAGTCTATAGAGGGGAAGTAAGTGAACTAGCATTGTGGTGACAGGACAAAAACCTCTCCCTCAACGTCAGCAAAACAGAGGAGTTGATTGTTGACTTCAGGAAGCAACCGCAAGGTCCTCCAGCGGGTGATGAAGACGGCCTGGAACTGTGCTCCCACCCATCCAGGACATCTACTTGAAACGGTGCCTGAGGAAGCCCTGCAGCATTAATAAGGACCCCACACACTCCAGCCATGAGCTGTTCACTCCCTTACTGTCGGGCCGCCGGTGTCGGAGCATGAGGTCTGATACCAGCAGGCTCAGAGACAGTTTCTATCTACAAGAAAATCAGTCTGTTGAACACTTGAACTGGACTCGCCGCACCTTAGCACACATATCCTCACTCAATTTCTCACTCACTTTCACACACACACACACACACACACACACACACACACACACACACACACACACACACACACACACACACACACACACACACACACACACACACACACACACACACACACACACACACACACACACACACACACACACACACACACACACACACACACACACACACACACACACGTGATTGATGGCTGCCTGGTCCTCTCAGGTGTGTGAGTCTGTGATTCCGTCAGACGGGATGGATCCCCATCCAGTGAGTATCTACCGGGAGCGGGTGGAGTTTATCGGCACCAGTGATCACAACAACATCTCCATCCTGCTTTGGAACATCACCTTTGAGGACGAGGGCCAGTACACCTGCTTCGGACGCAATCCCAAAGAGAAGGGCAAGAACCACAGCGCTATCTTTACCCTTGTCGTGGTGGACGAGTGTGAGTATTAACTAGCGTTCTCTTTGCTTTACTCCAGGCAGGCAGTACAGGTGTTCTGGTGCTAAACTTGGAAATGCTGGGCGGGTAGTCGGGTACCATAAGCAACAACGTCTAGATGTGTTGTGCTGTGTAGACGATGCACTGTAGTTAGCTAATGTCTGTCTGATCAGCGTCTACCTTCTCCCCTCCCTGGTTCCTTCTCTGCAGTACGAGTGGTGGACAACACTCTCACCATCATAATTGCTTCTGCAGTGGGCGGAGCCATCGCCCTGCTGATGACTTTCATGCTGGTGAAGAACTTCATCCTTTTCGTTCTCTTCAAAATCGAGGAGAGGAAGTGAGTAAGACAGATAGGGCCATGGAGACCAACTGGCCATCCACACAGAGAAACACCTTTAGCTCATCTCAGTGCCCCCAAACTGTAGTAAAGCATCAATACAGGCGGGCTACAATGATAAAATTACGTGGGAAAAACAGGTGTCTCTTCTAACCCTCCTCTCTCCTCTGCTCCTCCCGTCCACAGAAAGATCGAGTGCCTTGTACAATCTTCCTCAGCTGATGAAACAAACAATGTCTCAGGATCCAAAACTTCAAAACCACTGACACCAAAGAAGAAATGAGAGTACTTGCATGTATGTACATCCATATATAAATATACAGTTATATCTATGCATATACTGTATTTTTATGCATAAACATGTGTATTGACATGTGACTCCATGGGCAGGCTTCTTGGGCAGGTTTTTTGGACTGAGAAGCACGTCTGATGGAGATACTTCATTGAAAGTGTTTGTTAGTCCAATAAGCTTAGGCTGTGTCCCGGAAACCGCTCCCATACGTTCTAGTTGATATATCTTTTTTTTTTTTTAATTAAGACCTGAACCTAGGACTGTTTTTCATATTATATTAAAAAGAAAATATATGCTTAAGACGAGGAATAATACTATGTAATAATGCTGTTTTAAACTGTGCTGGATCCTACTCCTCTCTCCACCAACCAACCCCACTGCCCTGGGTTCAACTGAAACTGTCTACACAATCAAACGGTGTGTTTGAAGAAAATGTATGGGATATTATTCACAGTTTAATTCAATCTCCAGTGGCATTATGCCACTTCAGATCCAGCTTCAGTCCTATTGCACAATACCACTGATTCACATCAACTTTAGTTTAGTGCTGTTTAGAATACAATATTAACTCTGCTATTCCAAAAGTCATTCATTAACCCTGTTGTATCATATTTAGAAACTAGGGTCTCTAAAGGGTTTTGCTGCGGTGAGGAGTGAGAAAGGATCCAGTTCAGAACATTTTCTTTGCTTGATATAAAACACTGGTGCCTGTTAGCGCTTCTATCTTCCTCTGCTGGTAGGAAGACTAAATACTGCAAACCATTTACCAAATGCAGCAAAACGCAAAGGAATAATACTACAAGCTGATGAATGAAATGATAGACAATCCCTTAACCAACCCCCTAGAAAAAGGAATACACCTCTAATAAGACAAATAACCTTAATGTGTTTATAAGCATGTGAAACCCTAAGGCAGATGTAGAGGCACAATGCCTGACAATAGAAATGTACCCTGTCGTGTTCTTTCCTGGAATCCCACATTTAACCACGTGTGATGTGTTTAGTTCTGCTTTGAAGCTGCTTCCAAATCTGCTCATATCATGCCGACCCTCACCACATCCAGTGGTTGGCAAGGCAATGCACTGGAAACTATTAGGTAGTGGGTTCACTGGCTTGAACATGAACTTGTATCAGACAGAAACACACCCCACATATTCCTATTGTATGTCCACTTACAAATAACTGTCTCTTTGTTGTTCTGAACACATTTAGCCAGACCGATGTGTCGACACACTGCAATAAGTACTGACATGCTGCAGCGCAACGGAATTTATGATGGTTCATTCATGGCTCCTGATTCAACACAAATTCAGCCTGTGCGGAAAACCAGATGTCCCTCATCTATAGTCATTACGGACACCTCCACTAACCACACCATAAAGAGATGCATGGAGCAGCAGTTCGGTTGCAGGTAGAGCGATAGACGGGGACAGATCTTTACTGGACAGTGTAGAATAGACACACAACTAATATCCCATAT
This sequence comes from Oncorhynchus keta, assembly GCF_023373465.1. Lineage (NCBI taxonomy): Eukaryota > Metazoa > Chordata > Actinopteri > Salmoniformes > Salmonidae > Oncorhynchus > Oncorhynchus keta. The sequence continues at coordinate 38,568,772 of NC_068431.1, read as the reverse complement.
TCAGCCCATTTATTGTGCCAAACTGGGATAACCCTGAGAAACCCACATCTGATCAGGAATGGACTCCTTTCATGGGTTTCCTAAGTTACTATTGAAATCAATCGCTATTGAACTGCTATGGCATATATCCAATGGTGGCACGTTTAAGATGCTGAATGTCTTGTTTTCAAAATACCTCCAGTGTGTGTGAAAACGTGCGTGTTCAGGGGAGAACTTCATGTCTATGTCCATTGTCTAGGACCTTGCTGCATCTGTCATTGTATAAACATAACAAATATACCTCCCTCAATCACTGAAGCAGTTTCTGATATGGACAAGCCCCAGTATTGCTGTTCCCATAGCATAGCCCTTCAAATACATGCACTGGCTTGTTGCAATAGCAGGAGGGTCTTTTGGGAACTTTACCTTAAAGATGTGCTAGACATGTAAACCACAGAGATGTCTTGTACCAGTGGAGCGGTGAGTGAATGAACCTAAATAGCTGTATATTTAACATGAGGGTAAAGTTGAATGACCTCAGGTGTCTTAGATGAGAACAGATAGAGAGCATGGTTAGATCATAGACAGTAGTAAATGTACTATCTCTGGTAGGACACGGATTTGAGCTTGTGGCACTGAATCCCTGACTGACTCACACTCCTAAGAGAACAGTGATACTATGCAAACACCACTACTGAGCGGAAGACATGCATGTACTGTAGGAGACTGCTCCAGTTCTCCCAATGGGATCTGCTTTCACAACCCTGCCCAGGCATTACAGCAACATGACTATAGCTACTGCAGGATTCCAATACACCATTGAGTTTTTGCTGTGATAATGTGAGCAATAAAAATGACAGGAGCAACAGTAATCAAAGTAGGTTATGGGAAATGGAGTTCTGATGAGCTGATCTATGGAAGATGAGGAATGGGTTTATAGTGCACGGATTTCCATGGCTCATCTTCTATTCAGCAGAAGGGTCTGTGGGATGGACTGCAGTGTGAGAAATCCTTGAAAAGAAGAACCAGTGGAGATATGGAATATAGAGTATGTAATTTAAAGGAGATATGGAATATAGAGTGTAATTTAAAGGAGATATGGAATATAGAGTATGTAATTTAAAGGCGCAACATGAGATTTTAGCCATAAATTACATTTCGTTGTGGTTTTATAAGGAGACTGCTTACAACCGCTTAAAAATGGCTTAGTACAGCTTATCACAATCCGAAAAAGATTGTTGCAAGGACGTGAATGCGTTTTGTATTGCTAATGTTTTTGCTATTGTCAACCTCACAGACGAGAACCAATCGTGATACAGGAAGTTGTACAAAACTAATTTGCAGCTTCATGTAGAATTCTAATAAGTAGGTTTTACTGTGAATTTCTATTCCGTTGGTACTACTGCCATGTAATTCACATTGGGCACTAGTTGCAAGTGGAAATTTTACATGTATAACCTCTTTAATGTACTTAAAGCATAACTGTGAGAGTGACTCACATGTCCTTTTGAAATGCCCTCACACAGTACTGTAGCAGTACCAACTGTCTTCCCTGTACGCTGACAACTGAAAAGAACTGGATGGATGAAGCAATATGAATGTTCAATCTTTGTAGTTTGGAAATGGAGAACATTGTAGTAGCAGAGTTGCTGACAGTGACCTCTGTCATCCATTATTGCACTTTTGACAGCAGAATGTTTGTGAATCTATAATGTCGCCAGACAGTACTGACACCTTGGTCCCACATTGCTATCCCAACTAACGCAAATGTACAGTCATTTCTCTTTACTCCCTCTCAAATGATTCCCCCTCCCATGTAATCTCTCCACCATGCAGATCAGCTGTATTCTTTATTATAAAAGCCACCAGAATCCAATAAACGTTTAAATAAAACCATGTTGTCATTTCTTGGCTGTCAAAAAAAAAAAAAAAAAAGACAATATTATCAAATCACACCCCTTTAAAAAAAATCTGATTTATTAAAACATTAATACATACAGAAATCTCACAGAGTACTTACATCTCTCAAAGGGAGTATAAAATAATAAAAACATGAACAGTCACAGCTCAGTATTCAGTCAGTAGAATGTGTTTGTCCTTTGAGTGAATGTTTGCCAGACTCACTCAGCGCTCATTGAGAGAGAGAGAGAGAACGCCAGTCAGTTGAGTTCTCGGAGAGAAACTGGATTTTTAGGAGTACATCTGAAAAATAGGACAACCAAATAATTTCAGGTAAGGAATTTTAAAGGCACCTATAACAAGTAGGAATGCATCAAAATGAGGTATTATCTGGCCCTGCCCTCCCCCTTTTGAGCCCTAGAGAGGTCTGTGATAGTGGCCAGACTCCCACCTCCATGATGGAGTAGATCCAGTTGAGTTGCTGCTCTACACTGCAGTAGACCCCAGGATTCCCCGGGCGGGCACAGCCCACCCCCCAGCTCACCACCCCCACCAGCTGCCAACACTTGGATAGGAACACCAGTGGACCCCCACTATCACCCTGGGAGAGAAAGAGGGAGAGAGAGCAAAATAAATGACATTAGAAGACAAATGCAAAGTATGACTGCATTGGCAGTGTGATGGTCTAACAAACTAAAAGCAGCCATTTTGTAGGCTTGTGTGTTGGTGGAGGAGCTCTACCTGGCACGCGTCCACTTTGCCCTCCATGTTCCCTGCGCACAGCATTCTGGGAGTGAGTGAAGGGCCGTAGATGGAGGGGCGGGAGCATACCTTCCTGTCAATCAGAGACACAGTGGCACTCTGCAGAATTGAGGCGATTTTACCTGGGCAAGAGGAAAACCTAGTCAGTTGTACAACAATGCATTCAACCAAAATGTCTCTTCCACATTTAACCCAACACCTCTGAATCAGAGGTCCGGGGAGCAATTAACTGCCTTGCTCAAGGGCAAAATTGCAGATTTTTTTCCACCTTGCCGGCTCAGGGATTCAAACAAGAAACCTTTCGGTTACTGTCCCAACTGCTAGGCTAACTGCCGCTCAGGAGATACAGGTACCCTCTTACACTAAGAACGCAAGAAAGCTGAACAGAGACAATGGCCGGACATGGAAGTGTGCACTTGTATATGCTCTGCCATTGTCTTTGGTCTACAGTACAGTGGTAGGTAGCCTAGTGGTTAAGAGAGTTGGGCCAGTAACCGAAAAGCTGTCGATGTGCCCTCGAGCAATACTAGTTCTTCCTGTAAGTCGCTCTGGATAAGAGTCTGTTAAATGACTCAAGTTTAAAAATAACATAGATTGGATTAAGCTTTGGTTATAGACCTGCCTTCTGCTCTGTACAGATAGCCCTGTCCAGTCTCACCTTTCTCCTGCTGGAAGCCCCAGCCAGTCACCACCAAGGGGTCCCCTGCCTTCAGAGGCAGGCTGTGGGGAGGCAGGCACACTGGGCGGAGGGTGTCTGGAGAGTCAAGACACATTTTTTAAATTATAAAACTAGTTGGTTTGAGCCCTGAATGCTGATTGTCTGAAAGCTGTGGTAGATCACAGGTATGACAAAACATAGAATATATTCGTCAATGACAGAAATACAGTCCTGGCAATTCAACTTCATAACACTAGAGGACAGTATGGGAAGTTGACCCTCCACTGTGTGAATATGCTCCCACCCATCATGCTGAGCAACGAAGGTTATAAGCTACTGGAAAGGACTTTGGAACGGTTGAGTAACTGCTGGAGAGGTGTCCAGTACCTCCGGTAGTGACAGGCCTGGTGAGCTTCAGCATGGCGATGTCATAGTCATGAGTGAAACCATTGTAATCTTTATTGATTATGATGGCTGCTACAGAAATACCCCCAGTAGACATCAGGTGGGTGCTACCCAGCACCACTTGCCAGAGGTTCAGATCATTCCCCTCACTGGGTGTGTGTGTGAAAGAAAAAAAAAAGTTAGCATTTGTTTTGCATATGCAAAATTAAACTAAATGTTATGACAGCAAAGAGCGTAATAAAGCAAAACACAACTGAGTGTGTGTGCTGACCGGCTGAAGCAGTGTGCGGCGGTGATAAGCCAGGTGAGGGAGACCAGGGAGCCTCCACAGACGTGCTGCTTGTCTTTCTGCAGGCTGGCCTGCCACGGCCACTCTTCTATGGTTGTGTCAGAACCTCCCACCACCCGATCTTGCCCCACCGCATCCCCACAGTCTGGAGGGACACGCACGGTATGACAAGCAATATGGTAAGCACTTCCAACTTAATACAAAATTCTAACCATTTCTTTCAGGGGGCACCATGAAGTATCATTTTAAATATTTACCTGAGCAGGATAGAGCTATCACAGAACCTGAGATGCAGGTTTGTCTGAGAATCAGAAAGGATTGTCAGTTCCTCACACCTAAACAGTCAGATGGCTGGACAGCATCCAGTAGAACATCTACCTGCTGATGAGTGCAGTGTGAAGGGGACCCTTAGTTCTTGCTCTTACTGCACTGAAGGACTTTCCCAGTGAGTGGTGTAGGCTGGTGATATCCAGTCTCTCGCTTTTAGGGTTCCTGGTGTAGATTACAAACAGTAGCCAGATAGATACAGGAGATGCATCAGACTATGTATCTAACTGAATAGAAGAGTGGAGCGGTCATCTTACAGTGTGTATCCCAGATGCTGACAGGCACTGCGGGTGTCGCTCAATCTCCAGTCGTCTGCACACACAGTGCTCCACCCAGCCTCCACCCTGAACACCTGTAGCACCATGCTCTCACCCACCAACCGCACTACAGAGAGACAAGGATGGAGGAGTCAAATGGGCAGTAAAAGAAAAGTGTTTTCCCTGCCCCTCTAGTGTTTTTACAGACTTGTAGTATTTACAAGTCTACTGTTAAATTTGTTTTACCACCTTTGACATATAAGTGAAGGCTTTCTCAATGACGAAACCTATTGGAGAACACTATAAGAGCACATTTTCCATAACCTGTAGGTACTGTAGGTGGGACTGGATGGATAGTTCAGAGCTTCTTCCTATAATCTGTATGGAACACAATATGGTCTGTACTTAACGTGCAGGGTTCTCACTTATGGCACAAACTTGTGGCACAAACTGAGACATGGGAGAAGTATTTTTGCAGACATTACTGTAGTATTTACTACAGTTTTTGTGGATAATACTGTAGTATTTACTATAATAGTCTACATAAAAATGGCTCAACTTACCCCACAACAGTTAAACTAAGTATGAGGCATTGATCATTTATATTCTTCAACAATCAATGGGTACAAATAATTAATTTTTACATCCCAAAAAATGTATGTAGCAACTGCAGATTTCCCCTTTAAGAGAAAGAAGAATCAGAGAGTGGTATGGTAAGATGAGACGATGATGATGGAGGGAAGGGAGAGGAGATGGAGGGTGGTGCTGGTGGTCTTGCCTGGGAAGGTGGCATTGGCCGGCTTGCTGGACACGCATGTGAGTTCGTCCTTTCCACCAGCACAGTCTGCTTTCCCATCACACACCATCGCCACAGGGATGAACTTCAATGACTGGGAGCAGAAGAAGAACTTGCTGTCGACAAGACACCAGACTGGGGAAGACGAGGGTGGAGGATATAGGATGGAGAGGGGTACAGAGGATGAAGGAGGAAAAGACAATCCGAAGGTTGACAGTGGTGCAACTCTACGATACAGGCTACATACATTACAACAGGAATATGATTTAAAGAAACTCCAGGCTTTAAATGGTAGTTGAAGTTGAGACATGAGGTGGAGGGACATACTGAAGTAAGCACCCACTGCCAATATCACAAGTGTGACCAGTACACAAAACACAGTGATCAGGGTCATCTTTTTCGTAGCCCCCTGGTCCCTCCGGGCCACCGTAACCTGCCTCTTCTGACGTTGAGGCATGATCAGAGCTGTTGGTGTGAGAGGTGAGAACAGGTAGGGTAGTCAGATGTGAGTTGTTAAACATGTTCCTCTCCCATTTTGTCAGTAATAATAAAGGCTACATATGATGTGGTTCTTCAGGTGATATACAGCACTCTGTTTTAACTCACCTTGAGACAGGTCTAGATGTGTGGGCTTGTGCTTGGTGCTCCAAACAGCAGTGTGTGTGAATCTAAAGGGAGGAGGGATTAAAATATATATATATTTAAATAAATAAACTAAAGGAACAGCATCTGAACCTCAAAACATTTGTGCAAATCTAAATGTATCATGATATACACTTGTAGAGCAAAAGGTATAGTTAGTATGTCACGGTCTCATATCTTACCAGTGTGTCCACCAGGCTGTCCTGTCTATCAGCTGCTCTCCAGAAAGGTCAGGTAAGGCTTCTGCCAAGCTCTAGAAACAGCCGTCAAGCAGACAGATGCCACAATGCCAGAATTCTCACAAGCACTTCCTGTGCCCTAATGACCAATCAGCAGGTGGGGCAGGATCTTTGCTAATTAAGCTAATTGGTTTGGTGTGAGGAGGTGATGTGATTAGTGGAATCAGGCAGTTTTTGGCCCTGGCTGGGATAATACCAGAGACAGAAGAGGAAGCTAGAGACGTCTCACTCGTGCCTTTTTTCTGGTTCACATACAGTCAATGAACTACTAAGAAGACCAGACCCAGCTGCTAAATCATTGGTGCCTATGGGAGAGCCACCCCTTAATTAAGCAGACTGGAACTGTGACCTTCTTTGTCTATGGTCAACAGCCTTCATTTATGCTCAGTACTTTCTGTGATCCTTGGGAAGTCCCTACTCTAACCTTAACCCTTACATTAACCATTTTCAATGTCAACTTTAATAGGGTGACATCAGAGGTGGGACATCCCAAGCATTAGACTGTTCCATTGTCCACCATCTTTGATGATACTACAGGCCCAGCACTGTCTGTCTATCTATCACTTTTGACATCTATGGTTGTCAAAACACATTATTGATCTCTACTGTCATGATTCTAGATATCCCATATGAGTAAGCTACTGTACATTTGATTGATTGATCTATGTGAGTGCAACACCAGCTTGAAATGATCTGGATTCTGACAAACAGACAGTACAGTCGTGGCCAAAAGTTTTGAGAATGACACAAATATTAATTTCCAAAGTTTTCTGCTTCAGTGTCTTTAGGTAATTTTGTCAGATGTTACTATGGAATACCGAAGTATAATTACAAGCAAGTGTAAAAGGCTTTTATTGACAATTACATGAAGTTGATGTGAAGAGTCAATATTTGCAGTGTTGACCCTTCTTTTTCAAGACCTCTGCAATCCGCCTTGGCATGCTGTCAATTAACTTCTGGGCCACATCCTGACTGATGGCAGCCCATTCTTGCATAATCAATGCTTGGAGTTTGTCAGAATTTGTTGGTTTTTGTTTGTCCACCTGCCTTTTGAGGATTGACCACAAATTCTTAATGGGATTAAGGTCTGGGGGGTGTCCTGACCATGGACCCAAAATATCAATATTTTGTTCCCCGAGCCACTTAGTTATCACTTTTGCCTTATGGCAAGGTGCTCTATCATGCTGGAAAAGGCATTGCTCGTCACCAAACTGTTCCTGGATGGTTGGGAGAAGTTGCTCTCGGAGGATGTGTTGGGACCATTCTTTATTCATGGCTGTGTTCTTAGGCAAAATTGTGAGTGAGCCCACTCCCTTGGCTGAGAAGCAAGACCACACATGAATGGTCTCAGGATGCTTTACTGTTGGCATGACACAGGACTGATGGTAGCGCTCACCTTGTCTTCTCCGGAAAAGCTTTTTTCCGGATGCCCAAAACAATTAGAAAGGGGATTCATCAGAGAAAATGACTTTACCCGAGTCCTCAGCAGTCCAATCCCTGTACCTTTTGCAGAATATCAGTCTGTCCCTGATGTTTTTCCTGGAGAGAAGTGGCTTCTATGCTGCCCTTCTTGACACCAGGCCATCCTCCAAAAGTCTTTGCCTCACTGTGCGTGCAGATGCACTCACACCTGCCTGCTGCCATTCCTGAGCAAACTCTGTACTGGTGGTGCCCGGTCCCGCAGCTGAATCAACTTTGGGAGACGGTCCTGGCGCTTGCTGGACTTTCTTGGGCGCCCTGAAGCCTTCTTCACAACAATTGAACCACTCTCCTTGAAGTTCTTGATGATCCGATAAACGGTTGATTTAGGTGCAATCTTACTGGCAGCAATATCCTTGCCTGTGAAGCCCTATTTGTGCAAAGCAATGATGACGGCACGTGTTTCCTTGCAGGTAACCATGGTTGACAGAGGAAGAACAATGATTCCAAGCACCACCCTCCTTTTGTAGCTTCCAGTCTGTTATTCGAACTCAATCAGCATGACAGAGTGATCTCCAGCCTTGTCCTCGTCAACCCTCACACCTGTGTTAATGAGAGAATCACTGACATGATGTCAACTGGTCCTTTTGTGGCAGGGCTGAAATGCAGTGGAAACGTTTTTTGGTGATTCAGTTAATTTGCATGGCAAAGAGGGACTTTGCAATTCATCTGATCACCATTCATAACATTCTGGAGTATATGCAAATTGCCATCATACAAACTGAGGTAGCAGACTTTGTGAAAATGTATAGTTGTGTCATTCTCAAAACTTTTGGCCATGACTGTACATATTGAGGGGATGTGGTGGAACAGGGGTATGTCAGAGGAGGCTGGTGGGAGGAGCTATAGGAGGACGGGCTCATTGTAATGGCGGGAATGGAAGTAATGGAACGGAGTCGAACATGTGGTCTCTATATGCAAAAGTCATTCCACTACTGGCTCAAATAGCCGACCAATCAGCCTGTTACCAACCCTTAGTAAACTTTTGGAAAAAATGGTGTTTGATACAATGCTATTTTACAGTAAACAAACTGACAACAAACTTTCAGCATGCTTATAGGGAATGACATTGAACAAGCACAGCACTTACTGTACACATCAGCTACTACAGCGACTGAAATTACTGTGACACTTAACAAAGAGCTGCAGTTAGTTTCAGAGTGGGTGTCAAGGAATAAGTTAGTCCTAAATATTCCTGAAACTAAAAGCATTGTATTTGGGATAAATCATTCACTAAACCCTAAACCTTAACTAAATATTGTAATGAATAATGTGAACATTGAGCAAGTTGAGGTCATGGTCAAAACATATTAATACAACAGTAGCTAAGACGGGTAGAAGTCTGTCCATAATAAAGTGTTGTTCTGCCTTCTTAACAGCACTATCAACAAGACAGGTCCTACAGGCCCTAGTTTTGTCACACCTGGACTACCGTTCAGTCGTGTGGTCAAGTGCCACAAAGAGACTTAGGAAAATTGCAATTGGCTCAGAACAGGGCAGCACGGCTGGCCACGCAGTCGTGGGTGAACAGGGAGTACAGGAGAGGGCTCAGAACGCACCCTTGTGGGGCCCCCGTGTTGAGGATCAGCGGGGAGGAGATGTTGTTGCCTACCCTCACCACCTGGGGGCGGCCCGTCAGGAAGTCCAGTACCCAGTTGCACAGGGCGGGGTCGAGACCCAGGGTCTCGAGCTTGATGACGAGCTTGGAGGGTACTATGGTGTTGAATGCCGAGCTGTAGTCGATGAACAGCATTCTCACATAGGTATTCCTCTTGTCCAGGTGGGTTAGGGCAGTGTGCAGTGTGGTTGAGATTGCATCGTCTGTGAACCTATTTGGGCGGTAAGCAAATTGGAGTGGGTCTAGGGTGTCAGGTAGGGTGGAGGTGATATGGTCCTTGACTAGTCTCTCAAAGCACTTCATGATGACGGAAGTGAGTGCTACGGGGCGGTAGTCGTTTAGCTCAGTTACCTTAGCTTTCTTGGGAACAGGAACAATGGTGGCCCTCTTGAAGCATGTGGGAACAGCAGACGTATAGGGATTGATAATCGATAATATAGTGCGTATAATATACGCACTATACACCCACACACACGATAATATACGCACTATACACACACACACACGATAATATACGCACTATACACCCACACACATGATAATATACGCACTATACACACACACATGATAATATACGCACTATACACACACGATAATATACGCACTATACACCCACACACACGATAATATACGCACTATACACACACACACACGATAATATACGCACTATACACACACACGATAATATACGCACTATACACACACACAATTAATATACGCACTATACACACACACGATAATATACGCACTATACACACACACGCGATAATATACGCACTATACACACACACGATAATATACACACTATACACACACACGATAATATACGCACTATACACACACACGATAATATACGCACTATACACACACACGATAATATACGCACTATACACACACACGATAATATACGCACTATACACACACACGATAATATACGCACTATACACACACACGATAATATACGCACTATACACACACACGATAATATACGCACTATACACACACACACGATAATATACACACTATACACACACACACACACACACGATAATATACGCACTATACACACACACGATAATATACGCACTATACACCCACACACACGATAATATACGCACTATACACACACACGATAATATACGCACTATACACACACACACAATAATATACGCACTATACACACACACGATAATATACGCACTATACACCCACACACACGATAATATACGCACTATACACACACACGATAATATACGCACTATACACACACACACGATAATATAGGCACTATACACACACACGATAATATACGCACTATACACACACACACACGATAATATACGCACTATACACACACACAATAATATACGCACTATAAACACACACGATAATATACGCACTATACACACACACACAATAATATACGCACTATACACACACACGATAATATACGCACTATACACACACACACACGATAATATACGCACTATACACACACACGATAATATACGCACTATACACACACACACACGATAATATACGCACTATACACACACACGATAATATACGCACTATACACACACACGATAATATACGCACTATACACACACACGATAATATACGCACTATACACACACACGATAATATACGCACTATACACACACACGATAATATACACACTATACACACACACGATAATATACACACTATACACACACACGATAATATACGCACTATACACACACACACAATAATATACGCACTATACACACACACGATAATATACGCACTATACACACACACACACGATAATATACGCACTATACACACACACGATAATATACGCACTATACACACACACACACGATAATATACGCACTATACACACACACGATAATATACGCACTATACACACACACGATAATATACGCACTATACACACACACGATAATATACGCACTATACACACACACGATAATATACGCACTATACACACACACGATAATATACGCACTATACACACACACACACGATAATATACGCACTATACACACACACGATAATATACGCACTATACACACACACAATAATATACGCACTATACACACACACGATAATATACGCACTATACACACACACGATAATATACACACTATACACACACACGTGGATTTTGTACTGTAGATATGTGGTAGTGGTGGAGTCGGGGCCTGAGGGCACAACGTGTGTTGTGAAATCTGTGAATGTATAGTAATGTTTTTAAAATGATATAAACTACCTTCATTTTTCCATTGATTCCACTCCAGCCATTACAATGAGCCCATCCCCCTATAGCTCCTCCCACCAGCCTTCTCTGGTTCATGTGCTTACTCTAAATGTGTTTACTATATATTACTCAGTATATAACATGATTGTCTTAATTATTTGTTTATTTTAGAGTATTTCTCTTTATATTTACTACTTGATTTATGCTCTGACAGGGTTGTCAAAAGGCTGTAATTCACCTGTCAACATAGATATATCAGACAGCAGCCCAGTGACAAAAAAAGAGAACCTTGTATGTGCTAATAAACGTACTGTACAATGCAGACTGGGTGGTTATAACCCAGTGGAGTCCTCCTGGACCTAGAGGAGCAGAGTCAAGCCCACATGTACAGTAGCTTACTCATCAACATCCTTCCTACGCTCCACTGTAGCCCCAACCCCTCTGAAGGTCTGTGTAGGTAGCAGCTCCTGTAGCACCCTTAGCGGTGTGGGCAAAAAGTGGATGTTTCTGGTTTTCAGGGATGCAATATTTTCAACCTAACATCCGTTTACCCTGAAAACAGAAGTAGTGACTTCGCTCAAGCGTCTTTCTACGCTACGTTACATAACTCCTGTAGAGACACAGGAGAACCTGTATCTGGTTCTACTCCTTCTCCCCTCAAGGGTCGAGTGAGAACTGTAGACCCACCTCGTGTATTTACAGTGACGGGAAAGTATTCAGACGCCTGGACTTTTTCCACATTTTGTTACATTACTGTCTTATTTCCCCCCCTCATCAATCTACACACAATACAGCACAATGACAACGCAAAAACTCAGTACTGTAACGGCTCTCGTTGGTAGAAGATGTGGACCAAAGTGCAGCGTGGAAAGTGTTCATGATTTTTATTTTCAGAAAACACAGCAAAATAACCAAAGTGAAAATGAAAGCGCACAGTTCTGTCAAGTACTGACACGAAACAGAATACAAGATCCCACAAAACCCAAAAGGAAAATGACAACCTATATATGACAACCTATATATTTTATTCGACCATGCTGGTCATTTATGAACATTTGAACATCTTGGCCATGTTCTGTTATAATCTCCACCCGGCACAGCCAGAAGAGGACGGGCCACATATGCTCTCTCTAATTCTCTCTTTCTTTCTTTCTCTCTCTCGAAGGACCTGAGCCCTAGGACCGTGCCCCAGGACTACCTGGGATGACTCCTTGCTGTCCCCAGTCCACCTGGCCATGCTGCTGCTCCAGTTTCAACTGTTCTGCCTTGTTATTATTCGACCATGCTGGTCATTTATGAACATTTTAACATCTTGGCCATGTTCTGTTATAATCTCCACCCGGCACAGCCAGAAGAGGACTGGCCACCCCACATAGCCTGGTTCCTCTCTAGGTTTCTTCCTAGGTTTTGGCCTTTCTAGGGAGTTTTTCCTAGCCACTGTGCTATATATAAGGGCTATATAAATACATTTGATTTGATTTTGATTTGATTTGATCCCCAATCAGAGACAACGATAGACAGCTGCCTCTGATTGGGAACCACACTGCCAAAAACAAAGAAATAGAAAACGTAGACTTTCCCACCCGAGTCACACCCTGACCAAACCCAACATAGAGAATGATGAGTGTCTCTAAGGTCAGGGCGTGACAAGTACTTTGTTGAAGCACCTTTGGCAGTGATTACAGCCTTGAGTCTTCTTGGGTATGATCCTATAAGTGTGGCACACCTGTATTTGGGGAGTTTCTCCCATTCTTACATTTACATTACATTTAAGTAATTTAGCAGACGCTCTTATCCAGAGCGACTTACAAATTGGTGCATTCACCTTATGACATCCAGTGGAACAGCCACTTTACAATAGTGCATCTAAATCTTTTAGGGGGGGAGAAGGATTACTTATCCTATCCTAGTCAGAAACCCTGCCTATTTCTAGAATTTCTTGTCATAAAATGTGATTTTAAATCTAAACACACTACTAACCTAAGCTTACATTTTTACGATATAGACCAGAGACCAGAGAGAGAGAGAGAGAGAGAGAGAGAGAGAGAGAGAGAGAGAGAGAGAGAGAGAGAGAGAGAGAGAGAGAGAGAGAGAGAGAGAGAGAGAGAGAGAGAGAGAGAGAGAGAGAGAGAGAGAGAGAGAGAGAGAGAGATGATGTGTATCTAGTTGTTAGTCCAATGCATGCTTCCCTTCATTCCACTGGCCTGACAAAGATCCACGTTCTGGGTCGGTGATTGTGAAGACCAGGTCATCTGATGCAGCACTCCATCACTCGACTTGGTCAAATATCCCTTACACAGCCTGGAGGTGTGTTTTGGGTCATTGTCTTGTTGAAAACAAATGATAGTCCCACTAAGCGCAAACCAGTTGGGATGGCGTATCGCTGCAGAATTCTGTGGTAGCCATGCTGGTTAAGTGTGTCTGGAATTCTAAATAAATCACTAGCAAAGCACCATCACATGTCCTCCTCCGTGCTTCACGGTGGGAACCACACATGCGGAGATCATCCGTTCACCTACTCCGCGAATCACAAAGACAAAGCGGTTAGAACCAAACACCCACAGCGGAACTCACAGCGTTTGGACCAAAGGACAGATTTCCACTGGTCTAATGTCCATTGCTCGTGTTTCTTGGCCCAAGCAAGTCTCTTCCTCTTACTGGTGTTCTTTAGTAGTGGATTCTTTGCAGCAATTCAACCATGAAGGCCTGATTCACGCAGTCTCTTCAACACTAACAGCTGATGTTGAGATGTGTCTGTTACTTGAACTCTGTGAAGCAACTCTGTGTAATTCTAATGATCTTATCCTCTGCACCAGAGGTAACTCTGGGTCTTCCTTTCCTGTGGTGGTCCTCATGAGAGTCAGTTTCATCATAGCGCTGGATGATTTTTGCAGCTGCACTTTAAGAAACTTTCAAAGTTCTGACCTTCATGTCTTGGCTGACCTTCGTGTCTTAAAGTAATGATGGACTGTCATTTCTCTTTGCTTAATTGAGCTGTTCTTGCCATAATAAGGACTTGGCCTTTTTCCAAATAGGGCTGTCTTCTGTATACCAACCCTAACTCGTCACAACACAACTGATTGGCTCAAACTCATCAAAGAAATTCCACAAATGAACAAGGCACACGTGTTCCACCTCATGAAACTGGTTGAGAGAATGCCATGAGTGTGCGACGCTGTCATCAAGGCAAAGGGTGGCTATTTTGAAGAATATAAAATATATTTTGATTTGTTTAACACTTTTTTAGTTACTACACGATGTCTTCACTTATTTCTACAATGTAGAAAATAGTAAAAATAAAGAAAAATGCTTGAATGAGTAGGTGTGTACAATCTTTTGTCTGTACATACCAAACACAGTGGACAATCTGGTACACACACACCCCACTCATAGTCATACAGTCATACCCTCCTTCTTTCTTTCTGTCCACAGAAATAGTCTCTGGCAAGGCACCAGCTAAACCTGCTCCTGCCATGTAATTCCATTGAGCAAGAATGCCACTCCTTTGTTGTCATAAGAATAAGGAAAACAGCAGTGTTATTTGTTTGATTAAAAATATATATATCCACTGAAAGCTAAACATAGTTTGTTTGTTATTCTCACCAGGAGAGGTGTATTTGCATTAATGTTTTCGATTAAGAAGTGATAGTAAAGTACTTAAGTGATAGTAATCGTTCTACTCTCAAAAACATCCACAGCTGGGACATTTCTGGTTGTAATTATGTAACCAAAAGGAATGTAGTTCAGTCATTGTGTGTACAAGTCACCCTCCTATAGCACCTTTCCCACCGGGCACATACTGGTCAACGTTGTTTCCACTTCATTTCAATGAAATTACATTGAACCAACGTGGAATGAACGGTGAATTGTCTGTGCTGGGGTATTGTTGACAGATGCTTATTTCATTTGGGGAGGATACTCACAACAGATCTTTAGTTGTGGCATCATTGGTAAAGGTACAAATGGTTTGTGTGTCCTGTATGGAGGTTGGAGCATTTCCAAACCTATACATATTGTTCTATTCAGTCAGCCTGATCTCTGTAGTGATAATGATGTAATTACAACCTTTATACTCCAGTCTGAGAATCCCTTCAAGCTTTCTTCTGGTAGCAGTATTTCAGTTTTATGACTTTGTACTATTTCGTTTGGCAGACATTGTGTATTTCTGAACACATGAACATGATGTATCACAATAGATACTGTATGTCTATAGTAGCCTAGAAACACTATTGTGCTTAGGATGGTTGTTTGTTCAATGTGTCAATTTGTACTTGTTACAATGTTTTTTAATCTTACAGTGAATTTGGTTTAATCTTCATAGATAACCTAAGATATTGTAATTGTTTTTAGTCATTGAAATGATCTCTTTAGAAAACAACAGAAAAAAAGCTTAATTAGCGTGTTTCTGCTGGCTGTGCATGTATCACAAATCATGTCACCTACTTTCCATGATGGAACCAGTTTGGCCAGCATTGAAGAGAAAAGGTGGAGGGAGGGACAGAGGATTGGATACCAGTGCCTGTAGTGTGAATGGAGTTCAGATTCAGGCGGAGACACTAAAGCACAGCGAACGGACAGAGACTGGAGAGAGACTTACCAAGCTATAGAATCTCTCCTGTAGAATTGACCCAGATCCCAGTGAGGCCACCTGTCCCCAGAGGGCCACAGTGACTGTAGGCTTCCAAACACACAGATGGAACATGACCAGGTAGGTGGATTTACTCTATTTTATAACTCTTCAGACATGTCCAATTGGCAACAGTGACCTAACTTCATAGGAAAAACTCTTAGGTGTGATACAAAACATTGTCCGGTTTAGTTTTTACCTGATGTCCCTGCATGTCTGAGATACTTTTGGCCATGTAGTGTATGTGGACACCCCTTTAAATGAGTGGATTCGGCTATTTCAACCACACCGTTGGTGACAGGTGTATAAAATCGAGTGCACAGCCATGCAATCTCCATAGACAAACATTGGCAGTAGAATGGCCCGTACTGAAGAGCTCAGTGACTTTCAACGCGGCACCGTCATAGGATGCCACCTTTCCAACAAGTCAGTTCATCAAATCCAGTCAACTGCAAGTGCTGTTACTGTAAATTGGAAACATCTAGCAGCAACAATGGCTCAGCCGCGAAGTGGTAGGCTCACAGAACGCAAGTGCTGAAGCGTGTAGCGTGTAAAAATCATCTGTCCTCGGTTGCAACACTCACTACCGAGTTCCAAACTGCCTCTGGAAGCAACGTCAGCACAAGAACTGTTCATCGGGAGCTTAATGAAATGGGTTTCCATTGCTGAGCAGCCGCTCACAAGCCTAAGATCTCCATGCGCAATGCCAAGCGTCGGCTGGTGTGTTGTTAAGCTCGCCGCCATTGGACTCTGGAGAAGTGGAAACGCGTTCTCTGGAGTGATGAATCACGCTTAAACATCTGGCAGTCTGACGGACGAATCTGGGTTTGGCGGATGCCAGGAGAACGCCACCTGCCCCAATGCATAGTGCCAACTGTAAAGTTTGGTGGAGGAGGAATAATGGTCTGGGGCTTTTTTTCATGGTTCAGGCTAGGCCCTTAGTTCAAGTGAAGGAAAATCTTAACTCTACAGCATAAAATGACATTCTAGAAGATTCTATGTTTTCAACACTGTGGCAACAGTTTGGGGAAGGCCCTTTCCTATTTCAGCATGACAATGCCCTGTGCTTAAAGCGAGGTCCATATAGAAATGGTTTGTTGAGATCGGTGTGGAAGAACTTGACTGGCCTGCACAGAGCCCTGACCTCAACTCCATCGAACACCTTTGGGCCGAAATGGAACGCCGACTGTGAGTCAGGTCTAATCGACCGAGATCAATGCCTGACCTCACTAATGCTCTTGTGGCTGAATAGAAGCAAATCCACGCAGCAATGTTCCAACATCTAGTGGAAAGCCTGTGAGTGGAGGCTGTTAAAGCAGCAAAGCGAGGACCAACACCGTATTAATGCCCATGTTTTTGGAATAAGATGTTCGACGAGCAGGTGTCCACATACTTTTGGTAGATGTAGTGGACATTATTTAAATGTAAGGTTAGTGGAAGATTGAGGCATTTCCATTTGTATTTCATGGAATTGGATCCTGTATTTCAATTGTTGCTAGTTAATTCAATTGTGTTTCATTGTATGCATCGCAGAAGTTAGAGTAACAATGATCCAGAATTTTCCCAGCCCGGGTCGCGCATTCAATATGCTGATAAAATTTAGGGAGCCTTGTTTTCAGATTAGCCTTGATAAAATCCCCAGCTACAATAAATGCAGCCTCAGAATATGTGGTTTCCATTTTATATAGAGTCCAATGAAGTTCTTTCAGGGCCATCGAGGTGTCTGCTTGGGTGGGGATGTACACGACTGTGATTATAATCGAAGAGAATTCTCTTGGTTGATAATGCGGTCGGCATTTGATTGTAAGGAATTCTAGGTCAGGTGAACAAAAGGACTTGAGTTCCTGTTTGTTGTTATGATCACACCACGACTAGTTAATCATAAGGAATACACCCCCTTCTTCTTCTTACCAGAGAGATGTTTGTTTCTGTCGACGCAATGCGTGAAGAAACCAGGTGGCTGTACCGACTCTGATAACGTATCACGAGTGAGCCATGTTTTCGTGAACATGTGACACTGATGGGTGTGTGTGTTAGAATATTGTTAAGATCATCTCATGCACTTAAAAACACACCTCCCATATCAATGTTTGTCATATACCACACCTGTAGCCTACAGTCTTTGTTCATCGGTTGTGCTGTTTGAACAAGCAGAACTTAATCAGCAACATCAGATAAACATTTGATCAAAATCAAATAAGATTTTATTAGTCACATGCGCTGAATACAATACCTTACAGTGAAATGCTTACTTACAAGCCCCTAACCAGCAATGCAGTTTAAAAAATACAAATAAGAATAAGAAATCAAAGTTAGAAGTAGTTAAAGAGCAGCAGTAAAATAACAATAGCGAGACTATAAACAGGGGGAACCGGTACAGAGTCAATGTGTGTAGTGGCACCGGTTAATCGAGGTAATTTAGGTAATATGTACATGTAGGTAGAGTTATTAAAGTGACTATACATAGATAATAACAGAGATTAGCAAATAGTCTGGGTAGCCATTTGACTATATGTTCAGGAGTCTTACGGTTTGGGGGTAGAAGCTGTTTAAAAGCCTCTTGGGCTAGACTTGGCGCTCCGGTACCGCTTGCTGTGCGGTAGCAGAGAGAACAGTCTATAACTAGAGTGGCTGGAGTCCTTGACCATTTTTAGGGCCTTTCTCTGACACGGCTTGTTATAGAGATCCTGGATGGCAGGAAGCTTGGCCTCAGTGATGTACTGGGCCGTACACACTTCCCTCTGTCATGCCTTGAGGTATGAAGCCGAGCAGTTGCCATAACAGTAAGTGATGCAACCAGTCAGGATGCTCTTGATGGTGCAGCTGTTGAACCTTTTGAGGATCTGAGGGCCCATGCCAAATCTTTTCAGTCTCCTGATGGGGAACAAAATAGTAGGTTTCTTCCTTATCAAGAAGAGGGAACGATTTTAGGTAAACATTTCTGGTTACTGGCTTCAGGCAATGGTTAATTAGAACTGAAACTATAAAATGACACTTTCTATTAATAGCAGATTGATTTATAAGACATCAAGTAATTTGAGAAATTGGAACTATTAGTGATACAATGAAACTGGTGTCATAGTAACAATTCTAAGAAACATTCAGCTATTTTTTAGAGATAAGAACAAGTGCATCTTTGCGGAACCTGTTATCCTTCCTGGTGTTTAGCTGTTGATATGTCCAGATCTATAATCACATGTTGGGTCATGGTGCATAACTGTCTGTTTGTGATTGCCTAAGTGTCCTTCAGGCATGTGAATAGCAACAAAAACAACACAAAGGAACCTCACTGAGGAGACACTGGAGGTCCACAGGACCATCCAGTCTAGTATGGTTCTGTAATGGATGCTCCTTTTTTTGTCCACTGTACAATATGGCCTGTTTTTATAGGTTCGATCTGTTGTCGGTGTGTGTTAGGGTGGTGTAGGATTCAGGCTAGAGCTAAGCTTCAGATATACATATTTATATACCTGCCTGTCTTTAGAAGTTGACCAGGTACATAGCCTACTAATGCCAATGAGAACCCACCTGACTCTCCTCTTCCTTCTCCCCTCAGAACAGTGACTGCCCACCCCCATACTACTCAGTAGCAGTGCCCACCCAGCCCCCTCCTGAGTATGGAGAGGTGGTGGGGGCCAGAGGGATGTCTGACCCCCCTTCTCAGCCTTACTACATCCCCCAGCCTATGGCACATGTAAATGTCGTCCATGTTTCCCAGGGTGCCCGTAAGTTCCTGGTGTTCCCTTCTACTTCTTCTTGATATACATTACATTCCTGCCCCTAACTATTTATATGAGAGGGTGCCATCACTCTATCTCTGTAATGCAAATCTCTCTTTCTATATCCAAAACGTTTCTCTTTCTTAATCCTAAGCTTTTTTGCCTCCCAACTTTATAAAACTGTAAACTGAAAAATGTCCCTGGTCTCCTCTTGCAGCCCAACGTCGAAAAAAGTGCTTATCATGTGGGAACAGTTCCTGCTGTTATGGAGGATCAGGAGGGACCACCCTACTGCTGGTCCTCCTCGCTATCGCTATCTGGCTGGGAGGTAACCCAACCAGTAACTTACAGAGAACTCATACAGTACAACATTAAACTATATGGACATAATGTAATACAATACAACATAATCTAACATGGACATGATGTAACAATTAAATATGTGTAAATGTATGACAATCATAAATTCCATATTTAGGGTATCGTGTGAATGGAATATATATGATATTGTGTTGGTATGTATTAAGCATTAACATAGGGCCTTCCACAGCTCTGTATATCATTTGACTTGTTCTCTTTGACCTATGACCTCTGTCCAGTGCGTTATGGCCCATCCCTGGTGTCTGGCTCCCTGAGCGAGATGGAGAAAGACAGTTGCCCCTCCAACACCGTGGAGTGTGACGGCCGACGGGACTGCAAACTGGGCAGTGATGAGACCAATTGTGGTCAGTACCCTTGTCGCCAAACCTATTTTTTGTTGTCAGTAACAAAAATAGAAGCAAAACACTGGTCACACCACGTCACTTCTACGTGGAAATGTGGGTCATCTTTGGTTGAGGCGTTGATCGATGAGATTTCAACCGTTATTCACCCACTCAAAAAGACCGGCAGAAGTTTGTTGAATTCCCAATGTTATATGACTATGCTTTCAACCATCTAAAAGCACAACCAAATTCCAATGGAAAAGTTTGGTTTAGTCAGATGTCTGGTTAAGTTGTCAACTAAATGTTTTATCACTGCACTTTCAACTATTTAAAAGCACAACAAAGTTAAAATGGGAATGCATGTCAGATATGTTGTATTTATTACAACAGATGAACGTGTATAATTGTACTTCATCTAATAGCACAACCAAATGACCTGGGTTGTAGTTGATCAATGCTGTTCAAGATTCTGCAATAGATTATTACAGCAATTGTGAAGATCTCCACAGAGCTGCAACCTTTGCACGTTAGCTTGAACATCCACACTTTCTATTATCACATAAAAATACATGTATAGTTACAGTAGGCTAACCTCAAAATGTGGCCATAGATGTGTTGCTCATTTTAAGGCTGAATAAATGCTGTTACATTGATTTGTAAGATAGTCTTAACTTTAAACTTAACTTTATAGTCTTAACTTTATAGTCTTAAATTAAATGGTGTTTGGTTGACAACGCAACAAATTCCATATGTCTAGAAATGAATAATTTATATGTTCGAATTATGACTCCATCTCAACTAAGAATCCAAATCAAATCAAGCTTCCTTTAAAGTGCACTTAAAGTTTGATTTAGTACTATTCTTTAACTTAGAATTTTGTTTGAGATGGAGACTTGAATCCAAAATATCAATTATGAATCTGTAGACAAACTGGAATTAAAGCCAGACTAAGTCAATGACACAGATGGAACTATCCAAGCAGAATATACAGTATGTCTCCTTCAAATGTTGATATTTGGTTGCATTGACAACTAAATACAATTCAATATTCAGTTTGTCTACAAATTAATAATTGATATGTTGGATTCACGTCGCCATCGCAACCAAAAATCCAAGTTAAAGAATAGGACTAAATATCATCTAATCAAACTTTAAATGCACTTAGAAAAATGTTGATTTGATTTTTACCTAATCTTTAACTTGGATTTTTGGTTGAGCTGGAGATGTGAATACAACATATTAATAATTAACTTGGAGATTAAAGTTGAAATCAACCAAAGCTTTTACGCCCTAGGCCTATACAGTATGTGTTGTCTATTTATAGTTGAACCCTGGGTTGAATTGAGACAATAGCTGTTGATGACTTTGCAAATGCTCTATTGGACTAAATAGTATCATTGATGATATTTGACTTCTAAAGTATGGTTACATTTCATTTGCTCTGTTAAATCTACTCTTTGGAATGACTGTAATATATTTAGTTAGTAAGAGGTCTCTCAAAAACCCTTCTCATGATCGCACATTGGTACATGTAATAGTCAGTGCCAAATATCCAAGCGCATCAGGGCTTGGTTAAAACCCTGGAGGGGAGACCAACTGAATAGCTGTATGTGAACTGTCCAGGAGGTGCTGCCCAGCCTTCAGATAGTATTCCTATCCCTTGACTTATTCCACATTTTGTTGTTCTCATTTTAAAATGTATTTTTATTTTTATTCACCTTTATTTAACCAGGTAGGCAAGTTGAGAAAAAGTTCTCATTTACAATTGCGACCTGGCCAAGATAAAGCAAAGCAGTTCGACACATACAACGACACAGAGTTACACATGGAGTAAAACAAACATACAGTCAATAATACAGTATAAATAAGTCTATATACGATGTGAGCAAATGGGTTGTGATAAGGGAGGTAAAGGCAAAAAAGGCTGTGGTGGCAAAGTAAATGCAATATAGCAAGTAAAACACTGGAATGGTAGATTTGCAGTGGAAGAATGTGCAAAGTAGAAATAAAAATAATGGGGTGCAAAGGAACAAATTATAGATGGGCTATGTACAGGTGCAGTCATCTGTGAGCTGCTCTGACAGCTGGTGCTTAAAGCTAGTGAGGGAGATAAGTGTTTCCAGTTTCAGAGATTTTTGTAGTTCGTTCCAGTCATTGGCAGCAGAGAACTGGAAGGAGGCGGCCAAAGGAAGAATTGGTTTTGGGGGTGACCAGAGAGATATACCTGCTGGAGCGCGTGCTACAGGTGGGTGCTGCTATGGTGACCAGCGAGCTGAGATAAGGGGGGATTTTACCTAGCAGGGTCTTGTAGATGACCTGGAGTCAGTGGGTTTGGCGACTAGTGTGAAGCGAGGGCCAGCCAACGAGAGCGTACAGGTCACAGTGGTGGGTAGTATATCGGGCTTTGGTGACAAAACGGATTGCACTGTAATAGACTGCATCCAATTTATTGAGTAGGGTATTGGAGGCTATTTTGTAAATGATATCGCCGAAGTCGAGGATCGGTAGGATGGTCAGTTTTACGAGGGTATGTTTGGCAGCATGAGTGAAGGATGCTTTGTTGCGAAATAGGAAGCCAATTCTAGATTTATCTTTGGATTGGAGATGTTTAATGTGAGTCTGGGAGGAGCATTTACAGTCTAACTAGACACCTAGGTATTTGTAGTTGTCCACATATTCTAAGTCAGAACCGTCCAGAGTAGTGATGCTGGACGGGCAGGCAGGTGCAGGCAGCGATCGGTTGAAGAGCATGCATTTAGTTTTACTTGTATTTAAGAGCAGTTGGAGGCCACGGAAGGAGAGTTGTATGGCATTGAAGCTCGTCTGGAGGGTTGTTAACACAGTGTCCAAAGAAGGGCCAGAAGTATACAGAATGGTGTCGTCTGCGTAGAGGTGGATCAGAGAATCACCAGCAGCAAGAGCGACATCATTGATGTATACAGAGAAGAGAGTCGGCCCCAGAATTGAACCCTGTGACATCCCCATAGAGACTGCCAGAGGCCCAGACAACAGGCCCTCCTATTTGACACACTGAACTCTATCAGAGAAGTAGTTGGTGAACCAGGCGAGGCAATCATTTGAGAAACCAAGGCTGTCGAGTCTGCCGATGAGGATGTAGTGATTGACAGAGTCGAAAGCCTTGGCCAGGTCAATGAATACGGCTGCACAGTATTGTTTCTTATCGATGGCGATAAAAAATGGATTAAATAGATTTTGTTCTCACCCATCTACACACAATACCCTATATTGACAAAGTAAAAACATGTTTTTAATAAGTTTTGGAAATGTATTTGTATGCTCAAATACAGAAATATCTAATATACATAAGTATTTTACACCCCCGCTTGATACGTTAGAATCACCTTTGGCAGCGTTAACAGCTTGCATATTATTCTTTATAAAATTCTTCGAGCTCTGTCAAGTTGGTTGCTGATTATTGCTAGACAGCCATTTTCAAGTCTTGCCATAGATTGTCAAGCCAATTTAAGTCAAATTTGTAACTAGGCCCCTCAGGAACATTCAATGTCATCTTGGTAAGCAACTCCAGTGTATATTTGACCTTATGCTTTAGGTCATTGTCCTGCTGATAGGTGAATTTGTCTCCCAGTGTCTGTTGGAAAGCAGACTGAAACAGGTTTACCTCTAGGATTTTGCCTGTGCTTAGCTCCATTCCATTTATTTTTGGTCCTTGCCGATGACAAGCATACCCATAACATGATGCAGCCACCACATTGCTTGAAAATATGAAGAGCGGTATTCAGTGATGGGTTGTGTCGGATTTGCCCCAAACTATAATGTTGTTGATCCATCCTCAGTTTTCTCCTATCACAGACATTGAACTCTGTAACTGTTTTAAAGTCACCCTTGGCATCATGGTGAAATCCCTGAGTGGTTTCCTTCCCCTCTGGCAGCTGAGTTAGGAAGGATGCCTGTATCTTTGTTGTGACTCTGTGTATTGATACCTTCACCATATTCAATATATTTTAGTTTTACACAAATACTAATAGGTGCCCTTCTTTGTGAGGTTCTGTGTTTGGAATTCACTGCTTGACTGAGGTGCATTATAGATAATTGTATGTGTGGGGTACAGAGATGAGGTAGTAATTCAAAAATCATGTTACACAATTATTGCACAATGAGTGAGTACATGCAACTATTATGTACCTTGTTAAGCATATTTTTACTCATAAGCATATTTAGGCTTACCATAACAAAGGGGTTGAATACTTATTGATTCAAAACATTTCAGCTTTGAATATTTTATTAATTTCAGAAAAATTCTAAAAATATTATTCCGCTGACATTATGGGATATTGTGTCTAGGCAAGTGACACAACATCCCAATTTAATCAACTTTAAATTCAGGCTGTAACACAACAAAATGTGGAAAAAGTCAAGGGGTGTGAATACTTTCTGAAGGCAAAGTATATCGAAGAACTGATGTTGTTTCAAATGTACAAATTCAAGGTTTGTCTATTTTGGAAAATGGTTACAATGATGACATAATCCTGAAGTTGACATTTCCCCCTTAAAACAACAGTTTACGTTGATGATTAAAAAATTAAAAAATTAAATGTATTTTCCACGTAGATTCCACGTCACAATGCATTGACAAATTACGTTTCAACACCATTGATTCAACCAGTTTGTGTCCAGTGGGAACCTTTCTAGATGTGTAATGGATTTGTAGTGTTCTGTGTGATGTATCTGTGTGATGTATTTGTGTGATCCTGTGAGGTTCTAACTGCTGAGTCATGTATTTGTGTGATTCAGTGATGTTCTAATTGAGTGATGTTCTAATTGAGTGATGTTCTAGTTGAGTGATGTTCTAGTTCAGTGATGCTCTAATAGAGTGATGTTCTAATTGAGTGATGTTCTAGTTGAGTGATGTTCTAATTGAGTGATGTTCTAGTTGAGTGATGTTCTAATTGAGTGGTGTTCTAATTGAGTGATGTTCTAATTGAGTGATGTTCTAATTGAGTGATGTTCTAATTGAGTGATGTATCTGTGTATCATCCAGTAAGGTTCAGGTCGAATGGGGGTCTCCAGGTGAAGACAAGCAGCGCTGGTAATTTCCTCCCTGTGTGTTACAGTGGCTGGAACAAGAGCCTGGCTGATCAGACCTGTGCTCAACTAGGCTTCAGAGTGTAAGATCTTCCCCTCTTTGCTGCCCTCTTGTGGTCGAAAGGCTGAACTGTGCAAACCTGTTCAACCATACCTATCAATGGGTTTAGTGTGTTAGGTTGTGATGTCTGGACGTGTACATAAACTTCTCTCTACATCTATTTATTTAGGAGTCATAGCACTAGCAGTGTGAAAGATGAGTCCTCTACCACTCTCACTGTGACAGGGAAGACCTCCAACACCATCCAGGATAAGGTGTCAGTAAAGTAAGTACTTCTGGACAAACTCGTCAACAGCTCTTTGCATATTATGCAAAGTGGTGTATAAATTATTGCCCAAGAACAGGCTTAAACATTAAGAACACCTGCTCTTTCCATGACATAGACTTACCAGGTAAATCCAGGTGAAAGCTTATTGATGTCACCTTCTAAATCTACTTCAATCAGTGTAGATGAAGGGGAGGAGACAGGTAAAAGAAGGATTTTTATGCCATAAGACAATTGAGACAGGATTGTGTGTGTATACCATTTAGAGGGTGAATGGGCAAGGCAAAATATTGAAGTGCCATTGAACGGGGTAGTAGGTGCCAGGCAATCCGGTTTGTGTCAAGAACTGCAACTGTTTTTCACGCTCAACAGTTTCCTGTGTGTATCAACAATGGTCCACCACCCAAAGGACATCCAGCCAACTTGACACAACTGTGGGAAGCATTGCCGTCAACATGGACCAGTAACAATGTCGAACGCTTTTGACACCTTGTAGAGTCCATGTCCTGATGAATTGAGGCTGTTCTGAGAGCAAAAGGGGGTGCAACTCGATATTAGGAAGGTGTTCTTAATTTTTGGTATACTCAGTGTATATTATATCACACACTAAAAGTAAGCCTCTTCTTGGGCCATCAAATCAATGTTTATTGGTCACGTGCTCAGGATACAGAGTGTAAAGGGTACAGTGAAATATTTACTTGTCAGCTCAACAGTGCAGCACACAAAACAATATTCACAAATAAGTAATAAAAAAGTAGTACAAAAATTTGAGATGTTGTAAATATATACAATATAAACTATGACGTGCTAAAGTGAATTGTCACATGGTTGAGCATCTTAAAATGAATAGCATTAAATTGTAACAGCAATTATGACTGTGCATGTGTGTGGGTGGGTGAGTGGAGACCCAGCTAGCACATAACATTCTGAGAACGATATGTTTCTTAGAGCTTGGTGAGAGCGTGGTTGTCCTGTGGTTCTTTTGCATACAACCTTCTGGGAATGGTGCAGGATACCTAGCTAGCACTGAAATTCCCACGTCTGAGAACCATACGGAATTTCAGAACTTCAGCATAATGTTTCCTACAGGTTTCCTCATGGTTCTATTTAAAGTAATGTTCTCAAATTGTTCCGGGAACATTAAGAAACAACGTTCTTCTGTGGGAGTTTCAGTACTTCAGCATAACATTTTCTGCTGGTTTCCTCATGGTTCTATTTGAAGTCATGTCTCAGAACATTAAGACAAATTTCCATAAATAACACAAGAAAACATTAGTATGGTTCAACATTTTTTCTAAGAATGTTATTTAAAAAATGCATTCCTTTCTTAGCGTCAACAAACAAATTTGATTCTCTATCTTGTTAAGTGTGTTCAGGTGTGTTGGCCGTGCCCACTAACTGTCCACACCTAATCTTAATGAGATAGTTTCCTTAAAGATTGGGTCTGTTTGAATAAAATAAAATTAATAGCAATGTATGTGTTAAAAGACATGGCATTTTAACACCATTCTATGTTGTAGAATAATAGTGACAACATCAAAACTATGACATATAGCACATGGAATCATGTAGTAACCAAAAAAGTGTTAAACAAATCAAAATAGATTTTCGATTCTCCAAAGTAGCCACCATTTGCCTTGATGACAGCTTTGCACACTCTTGGCATTCTCTCAACCAGCTTCACCTGGAATGCTTTTCCAACAGTCTTGAGGGAGTTCCCACATATGCTGAGAACTTGTTGGCTGCTTTTCCTTCACTCTGCGGTCCAACTCATCCCAAACCATCTCATTTGGGTTGAGGTTAGGTGATTGTGGAGGTCAGGTCATTTGATGCAGCACTCCATCACTCTCCTTCTTGGTCGACACAGCCTAGAGATGTGTTGGATCATTGTCCTGTTGAAAAACAAATGATAGTCCCACTAAGCGCAAACCAGATGGGATGGCGTTTCACTGCAGAATAGTGTGGTAGCCATGCTTGTTAAGTGTGCCTTGAATTCTAAATAAATCACTGACAGTGTCACCAGCAAAGAACCATCACACCTCCTCCTCCATGCTTCACAGTGGGAACCACACATGCGGAGATCATCTGTTAACCTACTCTGCGTCTCACAAAGACACAGATTTCCACCAGTCTAATGTCCATTGCTCGTGTTTCTTGGCCCAAGCAAGTCTCTTCTTCTTATTGGTGTCATTTAGTAGTGGATCCTTTGCAGCAATTCGACCATGAAGGCCTGATTCACACAGTCTCTTCTGAACAGTTGATGTTGAGATGTGTCTGTTACTTGAACTCTGTGAAGCATTTATTTGGACTGCAATTTCTGAGGCTGGTAGCTCTAATGAACTTATCCTCTGCAGGATGATGGTTTTTGCGACTGCACTTGAAGAAACGTTCAAAGTTCTGACCTTCATGTCTTGACTGACCTTCATGTCTTAAAGTAATGATGCACTGACGTTTTTTGTTGCTTACTTGAGCTGTTCTTGCATAATATGGACTTGGTCTTTTACCAAATAGAGCTATCTTCTGCATACCACCCCTACCTTGTCACAACACAACTGATTGGCTAAAACGCATTAGGGAGGAAAGAAATTCCACAAATTAACTTTTAACAAGGCACACCTGTTAATTGAAATGCATTCCAGGTGACTACCTCATGAAGCTGGTTGAGAGGATGCCAAGAGTGTGCAAAGAAGTCATCAAGGCAAAGGGTGGCTAATTTGAAGTATCTGAAATATAAAATATATTTTGATTTGTTTAACACCTTTTTGGTTATACATGATTCCATATGTGTTATTTCATAGTTTTAATTATTCTTTTTTACTTTTACCCCTTTTTCATGGTATCCAATTGGTAGTTACAGTCTAGTCTCATCTACGGACTCAGGAAAGGCGAAGGTCGAGAGCCACTGTGAGTGATTTATCCAAAACACAAACCAGCCAAGCCGCACTACTTCTTGACACAATGCCTGCTTAACCCGGAAGCCAGCCGGGAAACACCGTATACCTGGCGACCGTGTCAGCATGCATTGCAACCGGCCTGCTACAGGAGTCGCTTGAGAGCAATGGGACGACTATGGGCCAATTGTGCACCACCCCATGGGTCTCCCGGTTGTGGCCGGCTACGACAGAGCCTGGACTCAAACCAGGATCTCTAGTGGTACAGCTAGCACTGCGATGCAGTGCCTTAGACCACTGCACCACTCAGGAAGACCCACTATTTTTCTACAATGTAGAACATAGTAAAAATAAAGAAATACCCCTGAATGAGTAGGTGTATCAAACTTTTGACTGGATTTGTATGTTCTCAGAACGTTATTTAAATACCTTCAAATAACCTATCATTTCGGTTAGGGAACCAATGGCATAATTCCCAGAATTAATGGGAAACCAACAACGTACGTTCCCACAACTTCCAAGTAACTAAAATGTGCTAGCTGGGAGTCTATGTAAATAGTTTATTAAGGTGCAGGTGTGAAGAGTCAGTGCAATAGCCTCTTAAGATGCAGGTGGTAACGTGGAGAGAGCAGTCCGTGGCTGGGGTCGCTGGAGTCCTTGGCATTCTTCCGGGACTTTCTCAGACACCACCTGGTCATCATTCACCATGTCACTTTTCATATACTGTATGTTATGATAAGATACCAAAAGTATCAAACAGAGCCAAGTATTTGACCATTAGATGGAGTAAGTGGAGAAGACAAAGAAAACATGTGACCTCAATAGTGATCTGATTTACTGTGACTTTCTTTCTGTGTTCTGTAGCTCATCCTGCCCTAACAATGAAACTGTCTCCCTGCAGTGTATCAGTGAGTAACGATCTTTACATTCTCGCAGTTAATGCACAAAGGCAACCATTGGTCTTTCAAGCTCGATAAAGCTATTCATCTAGCTCTCCTGATGAACAGAGGACCAAATCCCCATACTGTATTAGCACTATGGACCGACTTACTCCCTCTCTCTGTCCCCATGGTAGACTGTGGCAGGCAGAAGTTGTCCAGAATCATAGGGGGATCAGCAGCGAATCTGGGTGATTGGCCTTGGCAGGTCAGCCTCCACTTTCAGCGCTCTCACACCTGCGGGGGGACGCTGATCGCTCCTGACTTTGTGGTGACAGCAGCCCACTGCTTCCCCAGGTCAGTACAACAGACAACACCGCAGACAATGGACAAGGAACTGTACTGAAACAATGTACAGCAGAACAGTAATGACAATCCGAAATAGAACATATAGAAAACTCTTGATATAGAAAACTCTTGAAACCTAACAATGCTAAGACAAAAATGAACTGGGATATAACAAGGACTTTACAGAGCTGGAACTGTATACAGCTAACTGAAGGGAGCTAACTAAGACTGCACAGTGCTTAGGCTGAACAGTGATCAGTGAAGACAGTGACCTAACAACTCTACTCTCTCTAGGAAGGTCTCATCGTACCTGGTGCCCAATAACTGGCATGTGTATGTGGGCATGGTTTCTCAGATGGTGCTGCCTCGCCCTTATATGGTGGAGAAGATCATTGTCCATGAGAGCTATGACGACAAAACCAACAACTATGACATCACCCTTCTCAAACTCACACAGCGTGTAGACTACTCCAGTGAGTTCACCTTTAACCTAACAATATATTATATGATTGCTTATACCACTATTTAAAAAATCAAATCAAATCAAATCAAATTTTATTTGTCACATACACATGGTTAGCAGATGTTAAATGCGAGTGTAGCGAAATGCTTGTGCTTCTAGTTCCGACAATGCAGTGATAACCAACAAGTAATCTAACTAACCATTCCAAAACTACTGTCTTATACACAGTATACACAGTACAGAGCAGCAT
>NC_068431.1:38526818-38537786 GCF_023373465.1 Oncorhynchus keta | reverse complement strand
GGAGCTGCGGGGGGCCGGAGCTGTTGGCCGAGGTAGGAGTAACCAGGCGGAAGGCATGGCCAGCCGTTGAGAAATGCTTGTTGAAGTTTTCGATAATCATGGATTTGTCAGTGGTGACCGTGTTCCCTAGCCTCAGTGCAGTGGGCAGCTGGGAGGAGGTTCTCTTGTTCTCCATGGACTTCACAGTGTCCCAGAACTTTTGGAGTTGGAGCTACAGGATGCAAATTTCTGCCTGAAGAAGCTGGCCTTAGCTTTCCTGACTGACTGCGTGTAGTTGGTTCCTGACTTCCCTGAACAGTTGCATATCGCGGGGACTGTCTCGATGCTATTGCAGTCCGCCACAGGATGTTTTTGTGCTGGTCGAGGGCAGTCAGGTCTGGAGTGAACCAAGGGCTGTATCTGTTCTTAGTTCTGCATTTTTGAACGGAGCATGCTTATCTAAAATGGTGAGGAAGTTACTCTTAAAGAATGACCAGGCATCCTCAACTGACGGGATGAAGTCAATGTCCTTCCAGGATACCCGGGCCAGGTCGATTAGAAAGGCCTGCTCACAGAAGTGTTGTAGGGAGCGTTTGACAGTGATGAGGGGTGGTCGTTTGACTGCGGCACCGTAGAGGATACAGGCAATGAGGCAGTGGTCGCTGAGATCCTGGTTGAAGACAGCGGGAGGTGTATTTGGAGGGCCAGTTGTCAGGATGACGTCTATGAGGAAGTGCCCTGTTTACAGAGTTAGGGCTGTACCTGGTGGGTTCCTTGATGATTTGTGTGAGATTGAGGGCATCGAGCTATAGATTGTAGGACTGCCGGGGTGTTAAGCATATCCCAGTTTAGGTCACCTAACAGAACAAACTCTGAAGCTAGATGGGGCAATCAATTCACAAATGGTGTCCAGGGCACAGCTGGGAGCTGAGGGGGTCGCAGCATGCACAGTAAGAGACTTATTTCTGGAGAGTAATTTTCAGAATTAATAGTTCAAACTGTTTGGGTATGGACCTGAAAGTATGACATTACTTTGCAGGCTATCTCTGCAGTAGACTGCAACTCCTCCCCCTTGGCAGTTCTATCTTGACGCAAGATGTTATAGTTGGGTATGGAAATCTCTGAATTTTTGGTGGCCTTCGTGAGCCAGTGATTCAGACACGGCAAGGACATCAGGTTAGCAGAGTGTGCTAAAGCAGTGAGTAAAACAACCTTAGGAGGAGGCTTCTGGATGCTATATGCATGAAACCAAGGCTTTTTTGATCACAGAAGTTAACAAATGAGGGTGTCTGGGGACATGCAGGGCCTGGGGTTTACCTCCACATCACCCGCAGAACAGAGAAGGAGTAGTATGAGGGTGCGCTAAAGGCCATCAAAACCGGTCGCCTAGAGCGTTGGGGACAGAGAATAAGAGGAGCAGGTTTCTGGGCATGGTAGAATATATTCAGGGCATAATGCGCAGACAGGGGTATGGTGGGGTGCGGGTACGGCGGAGGTAAGCCAGGCACTGCGATGATGAGAGGTTTTATCTCTGGACATGCTGGTTGTAATGGGTGAGGTCACCGCATATGTGGGAGGTGGGACAAAGGAGGTATCAGGGTATGAGGAGTGGGACTAGGGGCTCCATTGTGAACTAAAACAATGATAACTAACCTGAGCAACAGTATACAAGGCATATTGACATTTGAGAGACATACAGCGAGGCATACAGTAATCACAGGTGTTGAATTGGGAAAGCTAGCTAAAACAGTGGGTGAGACAACAGCTAATCAGCTAGCATAACAACAGCAGGTAAAATGGCATTGACAAGGCAACGGGCCGACAGATAAAACAAACAAGCAGAATGGAGTACCGTGATTTGCACTCGGTGGGTGGGTGTATGTATGTATGTATATATTATTGACTGGAGGGTGTAACTGAAGCTGTATAGAGCATGACATATTCCAGTACTAACAATTCAATTGAGCTATATTAGCCATGTAGTCTGACAATGTCAAAGGAAAGACATTGTCAGTGGAAACTATTTACTAAATGTTTTGTTGGCAAATTATTCTAGATTGAGCATCCTCTTTGAATGAATTTGGGGGTATAAATGGTCTTTAGCAATCTAGAACTACCGGTAAAAGATCAATCAGAAAGGAAGAGGCAAAGCTGCTCAATATGTACTCTAGAACCCTTGGACCCCAGACACACTCGCTCTCACTACAACTACCAGAATTCAACGTACATTAACAAGAGGCTCAAGACTGTTTGTGTTGCACGACTGAATAAAGTGATTCGGATTTATTCTTTTGTTATTCTGGCGTAGAAGCCCAACAAGGTCGGTTCATTTATATATCCCCCACCCATAAACCCTTATTGGAAATATAGCAATTTTTTCCTTCAATGTAATGCTTGTAGAGAATGCTTGTCTCCTAGGCTAGTCAACGTGTATTTTCCAGCCATGCATTGCCATTGTTGCTAGCGAGCTACGGGTGTAAATGTTATTTAATTGAAGAAGCTAGCTAGGTTAACACAACCAACTCCGTTTTCTAAATATTGCTAGCTAGGTCGATAACTTGCTTGTAGCTAGCCTAGGCAGCCGATAGTGCTACATCCTTTTAGATTTGCGGGCCAGGCACAAGGTAACGTTAGTTAGCTGCCACTGCTAGCGACACATTGCTTTGTGGTCCCAACCTGACGACTTCTTGGTAAACGTCACGCATCTCTGTTTTCTCGTGTAGTGTATTGCATAAACAATTAGTCTACATAATGATGTTGCTTCTAAAAACAGGTGATTCATTGAACAGGTGATTCATTGAAAGCTATCTCAAGCGAAAACAATTTAGGATATGTCCTGCTGTCTGTTTATTTCATGTTCCTGTTGTACGTATATCAATGGTCAGCTTTACACTTTCTATGCAGATAGCATAACACTTGTTCTGAACGCTTTGCCAGGTAGATAGATAATTACCTATACGTGTTTTATTTCATCTAATGTAAAGAAAACCACCATAAATAAGCCCAAAGTGAATAATGTAGGCCCATCACTGTATAGCACAGAATCTAATCCTTAAATGCCTAATCCTTTGTCCTACATTTCAGAAAAATGGAAGCAAATGGTTTTGGAAGATTGATTGCCAGCAGTCTTTGCACCTGATGGTGATACCATCATGCTCATATCTGTTCACTTCACCTTCCTGTAGATTGTTGCCATGGAGCACTGTGACGGAAATGAGCCAGCAAGTGATACAAAGCATTTGTCTGCTGGCTGTGAGCAGACGGCCATGGGTGACCAGGATTCACAGACTGAGGTGAAGCCTCCATCTGACATTTCTGATGCTGTACCCCTTGAGCATCAGCCATCGGGGAAACTGAGGAGGACTGCCTTAAGATTCTTTGGAGGACGCAAAAGCATCTGTGTTTTACCAAACTTCTTTGGGGGAAGGAACAAAAATCTAAACAAGTGGTCCTCTAAGAAGGGAGTCAGCAAGAGTAAAACTCATGATGGACTTAGCAAGGCAGACTGGGAGGACAGTCTGGGAATTGGATATGTCCCAGCAGGATATTTTGAGTACCACAGCCAGAAAGATACTGCTGGAAAGGCTTGTAGGGAATTTGGTCACCCTACTGGTGATCAGAAGTCATTCTCTCTTCCCGGCAGAAAAAGGGTTTGCGAGAACTTTTAACAGCATCAGGCGTCGTAGAAAGAATAGAAATTGTGATTTTGAAAAAATGAAATGGTTACGAATTCTCATGTCTGCAACAAAGAGGTGCCTATTGCCCAGACTATCATTGACCAAAATGACATGGAGTGCCTGGGCAGTTTGTCTGAATCCAATGTACCTGTTTTGGCAAACATTGACGATTGTTTGACAATTGCTCCTGAATGTATTAATGTTGATGTCATAGTGTCTGAGAAAGACCTGGTGAAACAAGGGAGTCTTGATTCTCTGATAGGGGACCTGAAGAAAGGTGAGGATATGGTAGAGACACTCCACATAAACACAGAACCAGATTCTTTCCCGAAGACTAACCTAGAGTATACTGAGAACGTACAGTTGCTCTACTGGCTCATCTCAGATGAGCTTGATGTTTGGTGATGTGGCCTCTCTAAAGAGTTTTGACCCGCTCACTGGCTGTGGTGACATAATAGCTGATCAAGACGATGACAGTATTGCAGATTCTCAGGCACAGTCTCAGCGGAAAGGAGTCGAAATGCAGGCAAACGGAGTTCCTGTTATGTTACGTACCAGGGTGGAGGAGAAGAAATGGCCACCCCTGTTAAGGTGGACAGGGATTATCTCCACGACCTCTGGAAAATGAGGTTGCAGAGGGCTCTTGCTATACCCACAGCCACGTAGAAGACTTTCTAGAGCACAGTGAAAGTCCTAGGATGACACCTGAAGAGCCATCTAGCTCTATACCATGGACATCAGCAGCAACAGCAATGGTGCTCTTGGAGTTACAGAGACCACCCTTACATCTTTGGATGTCATGACCCCACAGAGCGAAAATCAAGTGTCAGTTCCTAACAGCGATGAGGTTACTATGACTCTACCACCCCAGGACAAGATGAAGACGGACGTGAGCAAAGTTGACAGGATCAGGACCGATAGACTACCAAGGGACAGTTATAGTGGCGTATGCATTGTATGAGCTTTTTGAGCCTGATGACAGTCTTATCAGTCACCTTTTGAAAAAGCTAAGCTGCCCGTCTCTGATCCACTTGAGTTTTTAGACATGTCAGCTCAGTGTGGTGGTGAAGATGTAAATGCTGTGTTCGCTCCTGAAACGGGTCTAATTGAAGAGGACAGGCTAACTGGGAATAGGGAGAAATGCTTGGCAACCCTAAATTGTCAGATGCTGTTGTTGGCACCTTTACCTCAACATGTCAATCACAAGAAACTGACTCTGGAGCAAAACAAGCCACAGTCCCCACGGTTAAGAGGAAATCATGATCTATCTAAAACAAAGAATGACTTGGAGGATGACCAGACAGTTTGCTTCCCAAGCCCTAGTGGACTTCACAAAACAATCACATGTTTATAGTAATTCAACTGAAAGCATGGGAGGCTCTGAGTCAAACTCTCCCTTTGCCCAAAACATGCAAGCCCTCCCAGCCATTGTCACATTTGATGTCGTGGACATGGATAACGAGGGGGAATATGACCAGCAGAAGGATATGGTAATGGAGGAGGAATACATCACGTCGCCTTATGAAGTGTTTGAAGAAAGCTACCTGCAAAAGGATGCGTTTGCTGAATGTGACTTAACTATGTTTGACCTCCTTGAACAGAGTCTCAGTAATACTTGGGGAATCGCCAGCCTGCCACGTCACCTTAGCCTTACACAAGTCAATCGGTCGAGTCCACTTGCTCCTCTGCTGAGTCCTTTGGCCTTAAATAGAGAAGTAGATCCCTGGACACAGAGAGCTTGGAGTTAGAGATGACTGACATGTATTTAGGGAGTGGGGCAGCACTAGCGTCTTGCCCTAGAACTGAAAGGGACTCGAAGAGAGTGTCCTCGCTTCACCGCAAAAATAATGGATACATTTCCACTTCAGAAAACCGGGATAATAGACAGATCATGTTTCCGTCATGGCAGCCAGAGACTGAGGGGACCGTAACGCACCCACGAGCAGATGGGGAAAGAACAGAGCAGACGTACAGTCTCTATCAAACTCAAAACAGACGAATGATATCATTCGGTCAGCCTGTCAGTCGAGTCCCAAACTGTAAATCTCAACAGATCTCAGCTAGCAAAATGACTGACAGAGTATCCTGTAATTATATCTCTCAGATTACAGGACCGTTACATAGGCCATTTCATCTTCCTTTGCAATCAGAATCCTGTCGGCCCCATGCCCCCTATGGAAGATCAGTTAAGGCATCAGATGGCGGTGGTGAGGCCCTTTTTTTACACATCGAACATTAGCTCTCATCCTTAAAATCAACATAACATGCCTCAACCTTGGTTGTGAGTCTGGCAGTTCTGTAAGCAGGGCTCTAAACTAACTTTAAAAATTTAGGAACACCAGAAATGTGATTTTTAAAATTGGTTAAGATACAGTATAGCCTAGCTACTTCTAAATCACATGTTGTGCTCTAGAAACGAATATGAAACCCTGTAAACACTTTTTTTTTTTTATTATAAAAAGCAAAAATGTTGACATAAATACCTCATTAAAATTAAGTCATTTATGGAATATTACGTCTCTACATAATGTAAATTCACTAACATTTAATGTTGTACACCGTCTCTTTAAGAGCATCAAGTTTGTGATGACATGCAAGACGTCATTCGTTCATTGTTATGATCATGGATCTCCTGAAGAAGCTATCCGTTTTCCTTTCTGTGCCCCCAAATGTTTGGATACTGTTTTCAGGTTGTTAGCTAGCTAATGAGGTATCAAACATGACTGAACAAGGTGTAAAACAAATGCAGTCCGCAAGTAGTTTTAGAACGTCCTGCGACATGGTTTATGAATGTAAAATGCGGCCTCCCAACCTGTGACAAAAACAACAAACGTTGCACTGATAATATGGGTTAGCTCTTTTGAATTGTTTGGGCTAGAATCAAGCAGTTTTTGCTGTATTAATGGTGCAAGCATGACGCGAACGAATCTGGACCTGGGAAACGAGAAGCCTTATTACAAAAATTCATACAAACAAAAATTAAGTTATTTATTTTTGTTGCACTGGTGCTCCCAAATGAAAACTCCAGTTGCGGTCGCACAGCAAAATATTTAGTCGCAAATGTGCACTTTAAAGCCCTGCCTGTAAGGCCAGTGGACTATGAGCAGCAGGCAGACTTCACCATTAAAGGAAGAAAAACTGGATATGGTACACTGTTGAATGTAACAAACACACGGTGCCTTCGGAAAGTAATCAGACTCCTTGACTTTTTCCACATTTTAATACGCTACAGCCTTATTCTAAAATGGATTGAATTGTTTTTCCCAATACCCCATAATGACAAAGCAAAAACTTTTTTTTAGACATTTTTGCAAATTTATGAAAAATAAATGGAAATATCACATTTATAAAAGTATTCAGACCCTTTACTCAGTACTTTGTTGAAGCACCTTTGGCAGCGATTATAGCCTCTAGTCTTGGGTATGACGCTGCAAGCTTGGCACACCTGTATCTGGGGAGTTTCTCCCATTCTGCTCTGCAGATGCTCAAGCTTTGTCAGGTTGGATGGGGAGCATCGCTGCACAGCTCTTTCATGTGTCTTCAGGGGATGTTTGATCGGGTTCAAGTCCAGGCTATGGCTGGGCCCACCAAGGACATTCAGACTTGTCCCAAAGCCACTCCTGTGGTGTTTTGGCTGTGTACTTAGTCGTTGTCCTGTTGGAAGGTGTATGTTCGCCCAGCCTGGGGTCCTGAGAATTCTGGATCAGGTTTTCATCAAGAATCTCTGTACTTTGCTCCTTTCATCTTTTTCCTCGATCCTGACTAGTCTCCCAGTCCCTGTTCCTGAAGACATCCCCACAGCATGATGCTGCCACCACCATGCTTCACCGTTGAGATGGTGTCCGGGGTTTCCTCCAGATGTGACGCTGGCATTCACGCCAAAGAGTTCCATCTAGTTTCATCAGACCAGAGAATCTTGTTCCTCATGGTCTGAGAGTCTTTAGGTGCTTTTTGGCAAACCCAAGCGGGCTGTCATGTACCTTTTACTGAGGAGTGGTTTCTGTCTGACACTCTACCATAAAGGCCTGATTGGTGGAGTGCTGCAGAGATGGTTGTCCTTCTGGAAGGTTTTCCCATCCAAAGAGGAGCTCTGTCAGAGTGACCATCATCGGATTTCTTGGTCACCTCCATGATCAAGGCCCTTCTCCCTATTGCTCAGTTTTGCCTGGAGGCCAGTTCTAGGGAAGAGTTTTGGTGGTTCCAAACATCTTCCATTTAAGAATAATGAAGGCCACTGTGTTCTTGGGGACCTTCAATACTGCAGACATTTTTTGGTACCTTTCCCCAGATCTGTGCCTGACACAACCTGTCTTGGAGCTCTACGGACAATTCCTTCGACCTGGTTTTGCTCTGACATGCACTGTCAACTGGGACCTTTTAATATAGACGGGTGTGATTTTCAAAATCGTATACAATCAATTGAATTTAGCAAAGGTGGACTACAATCAAGTCGTAGAAACATCTCAAGGATGATCAATGGAACAGGATGCACCTGAGCTTTATTTAGTCTCATTTACATGATTACTTATGTAAATAAGGTATTTAAAATAAAATAAACTGTTTTCGTTTTGTCATTATAAGATATTTTTGTAGATTGAGTAAAAACATTGAATTTAATCAATTGTAGAATAAGGCTGTAACGGAACAACGTGGAAAAATCAAGGGGTCTGAATACTTTCCTAAGCAAATTCCCAGAAATGTAATGAAACCTCTTCTACACTTAGTATTGAAATGTGGTATACATGTTATGTACCACCAAAGACACCATCTAGTATGTTTGCATAACTGAAAATAGAATGACTGTCTGTTACTGCAAGTATTTCACTCTGTTGTATAATCCTTATTTGTGTTGCTGTTCTATCATACTGTGTTGTCTTGTGAACAGTCATAATAGAGGCTCTCTCATGCAGTCTTTCATTAAAATGTTCAGGCCTGAGTATGCCTTGCATTTGTACAGCCCAGAGTTAGGCCACACACAACACGTATTACACATATTGGTAGGTACTGTGAATTGGTAATTACTGTAAACTACGTGGTCATTTTAAAATCAAATTAAATTTGTCACATGCACAGAATACCTCTTGTGTAGACTTTACTGTGAAAGGCTTCCTTAAGAGCCCTTCCCAACGATGCAGAGTTTAAAATAAAATGTCACTGACTAAAGTTGTATCTAGCCTATAAAGTATTTTTTTATGACTTTCTTTACAGAAAGTTGTTGACTACAGTCTAGGACGGTGCTTGTAAACTCTTAGGATGGTATTATATTTTAATTTCGATGTAATTATAAGATGCCGCCGACATGCAGATTTGGATCGCAGGTCAATTAACCTTTTGAGATACCAAATGTATAGAGAACAGCATTGATAATGTCTTACATTTTTGTGAAGACAAATTGTAATCTATTAACTATTACAATATACTGTATGTGTTTTAGGCTACATTTTAGAATGTATTTCATCGTGCATCAGTTAACCATTGTATTTTTTGTGGTTAGGCATTTGTTAGCTGTTTTTCTTTTGGGGGTTGACAGAAGTTGATGTGAAAGTAATTGTTTGTTCAATAGGTTTGTATTCTGTAGTACCTCTGCAAGTATTCAAAAAGTGAGGTTGAATTTGTATTCACAACCAATCCATCTGCTGAGAACAGATATACAGCAACAGTCAAACGCTTGGAAACCTCCTTATTCAAGGGATTCTTTTATTTTTACTATTTTCTACATTGTAGAATGATAGTGAAGACATCAAAACTACAAAATAACACATATGGAATCATGTGTAACCAAAAATTTGGGTATCTGTGACCAACAGATACCTTAGTTTCTGTAGTCCCAGTCATGTGAAACTCATAAATTAGGGCCTCATTTATTTCAATTGACTGATTTCTATGAACTGTAACTCAGTAAAATCTTTTGAAATTGTTACATGTTGCATTTATATTTTTGTTCAGTGGAGATAGATTCTAATTAGAGAATCTGTCTGGCAAAGTCTGTGAAAATGTATTTTATGTCAATGTCAATAATCTGCTTGGCATTTTGGGATATTTCCCCGGCACCATTTCTTCTAGTCCTGTGAAGAATAGAATGCTGCCTTGCACTTAAATCATCTATACATTTGTTTTGTTTGTAGATAAAGATTTTTAAAAACAATGGGATAATTGGGAGACTTTTTATATTATTTCTGGTCTGTTTTATAGATTCCTCATAAATGTTCCTTATTTCTGGAATTATATTACTATTGTAAAACCTTTCCCATATTTTACACTCAGTGGTCACATCTGTAGTTTGTTTAACTCAGTTTTTCAATAATAAGAATATAAATGTATATTGGTGACAATATACTTGTCACATACATTTAAGGAGACACTCTGAGCAACTTTCCAACTGGACCCCGCAAAAATCAAACCCACAGCCCTGCTGTTGCAAGTGCCGTGCTCTACCAAATGAGCCACACGGGACCATATACACATCAAAAGTGGTGCCAAAGTTCATATACATTAAATAAAATAATAAAAACAGAAAATTCTGTCATGTTGTTATGCCTACATGTACTGTATACTGAACTAAAATATAAATGCAATCAAAGATTTTACTGAGTTACAGTTCATATGAGGAAATCAGTCAATTGAAATAAATTCATTAGCCCTAATCTATGGATTTCATGACTGGGAATATTGATGGGTCTCACAATGGGCCTCAGGATCTCATGGTATTTGTGCTTTCAAATTGCATCAATAAAAAGCAATTGTGTTTCGTTGTCCGTATAATAACCCCACCGCCACCATGGGGCACTCTGTTCACAACATTGACATCTGTCAAACCACTCGCCCACACGACGCCATACGTGTGTTTGCGGTTGTGAGCCGGTTGACGTACTGCCAAATTCTCTGAAACGACTTTGGAGGTGGCTTATGGAAGAGAAATTAACATTAAATTATCTGGCAACAGCTCTGGTGGAATGTCCAGCATTGATATATACAGAGAAAAGAGTCGGCCCGAGAATTGAACCCCTGTGGCACCC
Source organism: Oncorhynchus keta (assembly GCF_023373465.1). Taxonomy (NCBI): domain Eukaryota; kingdom Metazoa; phylum Chordata; class Actinopteri; order Salmoniformes; family Salmonidae; genus Oncorhynchus; species Oncorhynchus keta. The sequence continues at coordinate 38,527,114 of NC_068431.1, read as the reverse complement.
CCATAGAGACTGCCAGAGGACCGGACAGCATGCCTCCGATTTGACACACCGAACTCTGTCTGCAAAGTAATTGGTGAACCAGGCAAGGCAGTCATCCGAAAAACCGAGGCTACTGAGTCTGCCGATAAGAATCTGGTGATTGACAGAGTCGAAAGCCTTGGCAAGGTCGATGAAGACGCTGCACAGTACTGTCTTTTATCGATGGCGTTTATGATGTCGTTTAGTACCTTGAGTGTGGCTGAGGTGCACCCGTGACCGTGCTCGGAAACCAGATTGCATAGCGGAGAAGGTACGGT
>NC_068431.1:38525245-38526718 GCF_023373465.1 Oncorhynchus keta | reverse complement strand
AGACTTTTAGTGTGAAGTCCCCAGGTACATTTGGGCAAATTGTGAAGGAGACATTCGCATTCATATGACATTTTTCTGCAAGAATATCGTAAAGTCTGTATACTTGGACTTTGATTTAGCTTTCCAAGTATTAGTAGCCATATTATAAGTTCAACATTTGCAAAACAACCAGTTTTCATAACTTCATAACTCTGAATATTCTAATAATTTCTGTCCAAAATGAAAAGGTATACTGTCGTACAAGGTTAGTAGCTACATTTTATGACATATATATGGTTTCCGGATACTCCCGTAAAGCCCAGCTCATTGATTATCTAGCTAGCTTGGTTTGACCCTGATTGGTGCTTATTTGACAAAGATACATTCGTTCAAGTGATGACTGCCCGTGTCATCGGCGTGCCATGAAGGCATCGCTCTCTGACCAAATATGGTGTCCTATATACTATATACTACACCCCTAATGATATAGTGAAGTCTTGTTACCTTCTAGTATCTCTGAGGAATAGATACAAATGTGATTTGACTCGTTGAAACAACGTTCAGGGTGAGATTTTCACAGATTCCTTTCTTTGCAAATTGAATGAGTGGAAATACAAAATCGATTGTGCATACTATATGGACCTTTAGGATATGTAAAAGGATTTTATCTAACAAAACGACACTTCATGTTATCTCTGGAACCATTGGGATGATAAATCAGAACAAGATTTCAGAATGTAAGTACACACTTCACCCTCAGAGGTAAATTTATCAAATCTATCGCATGAAAAAAAGTGTTTTGTTGTTAGGAGCTCTCCTCAAACAATAGCATAGCATTTTTTTTCGCAGTAATAGCTACTGTAAATTGGACAGTGCAGTTGTATTAAAAAGAATTTAAGCTTTTAGCCGCTATAAGACACTTATATGTACCGACATTTGTTGTTTCTCTAAAGTCTGCGTTCTTGACATAAGGCGCTGCATGATTTACAACTTTACAACTGTCCCGAGTGCCAAATTCAAACTACAGAAAAATCAATATTCAACATTCACAAAAATACAAGTGTAATACATCAAAATAAAGCTTAGCTTCTTGTTATCCAGTCGCTGTGTCAGATTTCAAAAAGGCTTTAACACATGAAAATCGTTTTTCAACCAGGCAGGTGCAACACAAAAGTCAGAAATAACGATATAATAAATGCCTTACTTTTGAATATCTTCTTCTTGTTGCAATCCCAGATGTCTCAGTGACACAATGAATGATCGTTTTGTTCGATAAATTCCTTCTTTATATCCCCAAAATGTCAATTTATTTGGCGCGTTTGATTCAGAAATACACCGGTTCCAACTCGCCCAACATGACAACAAAGTATCTAATAAGTTACCTGTAAACTTTGTCCAAACATTTCAAACAATGTTCCTAATCCAACCTCAGGTATCCTAAAATGTAAATGTAAATCAAATTTAAGATGGGATAATCTGTTTCCAATACCGAAG
>NC_068431.1:38520923-38525145 GCF_023373465.1 Oncorhynchus keta | reverse complement strand
AATCAGCTGGGCTTGATAATCTGGACCCGCTTATTTCTGAAACTATCTGCCGCCATTGTCGCAACCCCTATTACCAGCCTGTTCAACCTCTCTTTCATATCGCCTGAGATCCTCTAAGGATTGAAAAGCTGCCAGTCATCCTCTCTCTCTTCAAAGGGGAGACACCTGGACCAACTAAGAGAATCTGAGATCCATCCTGCCCTGGGTCACTCCAAGGTCTTCGAAAAGCCAAGTCAACAAACAGGCTCGACCCATTCAACCCACCGCATCTTCTCCGCTGTGCACTCTGGTTTCCGAGCAGTCACGGTGGCACTAGCCACACTCTAAGGGTACTAATGGGATATTTATAACCGCTGACTGATAAAGATAGTACTGTGCAGCCGCCTTCACGACCTCGCCAAGGCTCGACTCTGTCAATCACCAAAATTCTTATCGGCAGACTCAACAGCCTCGCTTGCTCGGATGACTGCCTTGCCTGGTTCACCAATTACTTTGCAGACAGAGTTCAGTGTGTCAAATCAGAGGGCATGCTGTCCGTCCTCTGGCAGTCTCTATGGGGGTGCCACAGGGTTCACCTTCCCCGGGGTCGACTCTCTCTCTGTATATCAATGATGTTGTTTTGCCGTGGCGATTCCCTGATCCACCTCTACGCAGACGACACCATTCTATATACCTCTTCGGCCCGTCATTGACACTGTGCTATCCAACCTCCAAACGAGCTTCAATGCCATACAGCACTCCTTTCGTGGCCTCCAACTGCTCCTAAACGCGAGTAAAACCAAATGCATGCTTTTCAACCGATCGCTGCCTGCACCCGCATGCCCGACTAGCATCACCACCTCTGGATGGTTCCAACCTTGAATATGTGGACATCTATAAGTACCTAGGTGTCTGGCACAGACTGCAAACCTCCTTCCAGACTCACATCAAACATCTCCAATCAAAAATCAAATCCAGAGTCGGCTTTCTATTCCGCAACAAAGCCTTCACTCACGCTGCCAAGCTTACCCTAGTAAAACTGACTATCCTACCGATCTCGACTTCGGCGATGTCATCTACAAAATGGCTTCCAACACTCTACCCAGCAAACTGGATGCAGTCTATCACAGTGCCATCCGTTTTGTCACAGCACCTTATACCACCCACCACTGCTGACTTGTATGCCTAGTCGGCTGGCCCTCACTACATATTCGTCGCCAGACCCACTGGCTCCAGGTCATCTACAAGTCCATGCTAGGTAAAGCTCCGCTTTATCTCAGTTCACTGGTCACGATGGCAACACCCATCCGTAGCACGCGCTCCAGCAGGTGTATCTCACTGATCATCCCTAAAGCCAACACTCATTTGTCGCGCCTTCGCTCCAGTACTCTGCTGCCTGTGACTGGAACAATTGCAAAATCGCTGAAGTTGGAGACTTTTATCTCCTCACCAACTTCAAACATCATATCCTGAAAGAGCAACCTGACAAGGCAGCTGTACATAGTCTATAGGTAAATAGCTCACCCTTTTTTCACCTACCTCATTCCCATACTGTTTTTATACTGTTTTTATTTATTTACTTTTCTGCTCTTTTGCACACCAATATCTCTACCTGTACATGCCCATCTGATCATTTATCACCAGTGTTAATCTGCAAATTGTATTATTCGCCTACCTCCTCATACCTTTTGCACACATTGTATATAGACTGCCCACTTTTTTCTACTGTGTTATTGACTTGCTAATTGTTTACTCCATGTGTAACTCTGTGTTGTCTGTTCACACTGCTATGCTTTATCTTGGCCAGGTCGCAGTTGCAAATGAGAACTTGTTCTCAACTAGCCTACCTGGTTAAATAAAGGTGAAATAAAAAAAAATAAAAAATAAATAGCCATCACGCTGTTATAGCCATCACTCTGGTTGTAATAGTGTCCACAAGATGGCAACAGTGTATGTGCAACGTTTCAGATGGTTAACTTCAAGTATGACTGAACCTCGAGACTTTTAGTGTGAAGTCACCAGGTACATTTGGGCAAATCGCAAGGGAGACATTCACATTCATATTCCATTTTTATGCAATAATATCGTCAAATCTGTATATTTGGACTTTGATTTAGCTTTCCAAGTATTAGTAGCCATATTATAAGTTCAACATTTGCAAAACAACCAGTTTTCATAACTTCATAACTCTGAATATTCTAATAATTTCTGTCCAAAATGAAAAGGTATACTGTCGTACAAGGTTAGTAGCTACATTTTATGACATATATATGGTTTCCGGATACTCCCGTAAAGCCCAGCTCATTGATTATCTAGCTAGCTTGGTTTGACCCTGATTGGTGCTTATTTGACAAAGATACATTCGTTCAAGTGATGACTGCCCGTGTCATCGGCGTGCCATGAAGGCATCGCTCTCTGACCAAATATGGTGTCCTATATACTATATACTACACCCCTAATGATATAGTGAAGTCTTGTTACCTTCTAGTATCTCTGAGGAATAGATACAAATGTGATTTGACTCGTTGAAACAACGTTCAGGGTGAGATTTTCACAGATTCCTTTCTTTGCAAATTGAATGAGTGGAAATACAAAATCGATTGTGCATACTATATGGACCTTTAGGATATGTAAAGGATTTTATCTAACAAAACGACACTTCATGTTATCTCTGGAACCATTGGGATGATAAATCAGAACAAGATTTCAGAATGTAAGTACACACTTCACCCTCAGAGGTAAATTTATCAAATCTATCGCATGAAAAAAAAGTGTTTTGTTGTTAGGAGCTCTCCTCAAACAATAGCATAGCATTTTTTTTCGCAGTAATAGCTACTGTAAATTGGACAGTGCAGTTGTATTAAAAAGAATTTAAGCTTTTAGCCGCTATAAGACACTTATATGTACCGACATTTGTTGTTTCTCTAAAGTCTGCGTTCTTGACATAAGGCGCTGCATGATTTACAACTTTACAACTGTCCCGAGTGCCAAATTCAAACTACAGAAAAATCAATATTCAACATTCACAAAAATACAAGTGTAATACATCAAAATAAAGCTTAGCTTCTTGTTATCCAGTCGCTGTGTCAGATTTCAAAAAGGCTTTAACACATGAAAATCGTTTTTCAACCAGGCAGGTGCAACACAAAAGTCAGAAATAACGATATAATAAATGCCTTACTTTTGAATATCTTCTTCTTGTTGCAATCCCAGATGTCTCAGTGACACAATGAATGATCGTTTTGTTCGATAAATTCCTTCTTTATATCCCCAAAATGTCAATTTATTTGGCGCGTTTGATTCAGAAATACACCGGTTCCAACTCGCCCAACATGACAACAAAGTATCTAATAAGTTACCTGTAAACTTTGTCCAAACATTTCAAACAATGTTCCTAATCCAACCTCAGGTATCCTAAAATGTAAATGTAAATCAAATTTAAGATGGGATAATCTGTTTCCAATCAAATCAAATCAAATCAAATCAAATTTATTTATATAGCCCTTCGTACATCAGCTGATATCTCAAAGTGCTGTACAGAAACCCAGCCTAAAACCCCAAACAGCAAACAATGCAGGTGTAAAAGCACGGTGGCTAGGAAAACTCCCTAGAAAGGCCAAAACCTAGGAAGAAACCTAGAGAGGAACCGGGCTATGTGGGGTGGCCAGTCCTCTTCTGGCTGTGCCGGGTAGAGATTATAACAGAACATGACCAAGATGTTCAAATGTTCATAAATGACCAGCATGGTCGAATAATAATAAGGCAGAACAGTTGAAACTGAGCAGCAGCACAGTCAGGTGGACTGGGGACAGCAAGGAGCCTTCATGTCAGGTAGTCCTGGGGCACGGTCCTAGGGCTCAGGTCAGTTGAAACTGAGCAGGAGCATGGCCAGGTGGACTGGGGACAGCAAGGAGTCCTCATGTCAGGTAGTCCTGGGACATGGTCCTAGGGCTCAGGTCCTCCGAGAGAGAGAAAGAAAGAGAGAAGGAGAGAATTAGAGAACGCACACTTAGATTCACACAGGACACCGAATAGGACAGGAGAAGTACTCCAGATATAACAAACTGACCCTAGCCCCCCGACACATAAACTACTGCAGCATAAATACTGGAGGCTGAGACAGGAGGGGTCAGGAGACACTGTGGCCCCATCCGAGGACACCCGGACAGGGCCAAACAGGAAGGATATAACCCCACCCACTTTGCCAAAGCACATCCCCCACACCACTAGAGGGATATCTTCA
>NC_068431.1:38514550-38520823 GCF_023373465.1 Oncorhynchus keta | reverse complement strand
ACTGCTGAGAGGAGGACGGGGATGGGGACACATACTGCTGAGAGGGGATGGGGACGTGGATGGGGATGGGGACACACACTGCTGAGAGGGGACGGGGATGGGGACACACACTGCTGAGAGGGGACGGGGATGGGGACTCACACTGCTGAGAGGGGACGGGGATGGGGACTCACACTGCTGAGAGGGGACGGGGATGGGGACTCACACTGCTGAGAGGGGACGGGGATGGGGACACACACTGCTGAGAGGGGACAGGGATGGGGACACACACTGCTGAGAGGGGACAGGGATGGGGACTCACACTGCTGAGAGGGGACGGGGATGGGGACTCACACTGCTGAGAGGGGACGGGGATGGGGACACACACTGCTGAGAGGGACGGGACGGGGATGGGGACACATACTGCTGAGAGGGGACGGGGATGGGGACACACACTGCTGAGAGGGGACGGGGATGGGGACTCACACTGCTGAGAGGGGACGGGGATGGGGACTCACACTGCTGAGAGGGGACGGGGATGGGGACACACACTGCTGAGAGGGAGGGGTGGGGACTCACACTGCTGAGAGGGGACGGGATGGGGACACACTGCTGAGAGGGAGAGGCGTGGATGGGGACTCAGACTGCTGAGAGGGGACGGGACGTGGATGGGGACACATACTGCTGAGAGGGGACGGGGACGTGGATGGGGACACACACTGCTGAGAGGGGACGGGGACGGGGATGGGGACACACACTGCTGAGAGGGGACGGGGACGGGGATGGGGACACATACTGCTGAGAGGGACGGGCGGATGGGGACACACACTGCTGAGAGGGGACGGGGACGGGGATGGGGACACATACTGCTGAGAGGGGACGGGGACGGCGATGGGGACTCACACTGCTGAGAGGAGACGGGGACGGGGATGGGGACACACACTGCTGAGAGGGGACGGGGATGGGGACACACACTGCTGAGAGGGGACGGGGATGGGGACACATACTGCTGAGAGGGGACGGGGACACACACTGCTGAGAGAGGATGGGGATAGGGACAGGGACTGTGATGAGGGCGGGGACAGGGGTCAGCTCTCAACCCATTATGATTAACCTGTCAGAATCAGTTAGAATCCAACCTTCATTGACTTCATATTTCTATCTGGTGAACGGAAACAAGTTTAGATCATCGAACCAAAGCTCTCAACGTCAGAGTGGTGCTTTAATCCTAATAATCACAGTGTAATGACTGTGGTATGAGAGAGGTGTAGTTGAGTAGGGAGCAAAGTGAATAGAGTGGGTCTCATTTTCAGCCATTGTTTCAGGTTCTGTACCAGAGAGCCACAGAAAATGCTCTCAATTACAGTTACTGACACAGAGGCCTCTGTCGAGCAACCACAGGGTCTTGCTGTAGTGGTGTGCTGAGTGCTGGAGGCACTACAGCAGTAATGATAGCGTTATAGCTCTCCCAAACAGCAATGAGATGAGTGTTGCTATAATGGCCCTCCAGTTAAAATATGATTCATCGCCTGATAACAGTTACATCAGCCTGGTCATTTCAGCGAGTCGGAAAAAACACTGCTATAGTTGTATAAATTCAGTTGATTTGACATGATTTGGAAAGGCACACACCTGTCTATATAAAGGTTCCACAGTTGACAGTGCATGTCAATTCCAAAAAAGCCATGAGAAAGAATTGTCCATAGAGCTCAGAGACAGGATTGTGTTGAGGCACAGATCTGGGGAAGGGTATCAACACATTTCTGCAGCAATGAAGGTCCCCAAGAACGCAGTGGCCTCCATCATTCTTAAATGGAAGACGTTTGGAATCACAAAGACTCTTCCTAGAGCTGGCTGCAAGCTTGAGCGTCATAATTATATAATTTACAAGTCCATAAATGGATGTTTTAACTACAGATTGACCCTTTAAGTCTATCAAAAGTGTGCAACTTTGAGCATGTGTCCATTAGGCCTATGGATTTGTTTATTTTTTATCAGCATGAATTAGATTGAGCAATAAAACCCCACTTTTATTCCATGGGCTTAGATCCGCACTATGCAGCTGTTGCAAGAGGAGCATTTTTCACTGGCTGTCCACTGGTTTAAAAAACAATGATTGATAGGCAATCTAATCTTCTTGAATTCAACGATTATTGGGTTCAAATACACATTTAGATTTGTGAACAGCCATCCACAACCACCACTATCCTTATGGCAGAAATAGCTAAATGAGAGAGCAGCAGTGTGATTCACATCAATGCGCTATGTAGATATCAATAATGAGTGATATCCATATCCCTGTAGACTACACCACCGCTGTCATCCTTACCTCCAAACCTTTATTCAAGTTGGATAATCTTTGGATGCAAAACAGCAGTCGCACCATTGGAAGACATAGCTTGGACTGTAGCCTATAAAAGCGATTTTCCACCCATCAAACACGTTTGGTGTGTCATCGCAGTGGTCTCTGACTTGGTCAGACTCACTCAGGTGGAACAAATTTAAACTTGCGCTTTTTTTTCTCAATGCTGATTTGAATGTCATTGAGAAAAACAGAGAAGTGTCAAAGATTTTTTTTTTTTTTTTAAACATCCTTTCTGAATTAAAATTGAATCCTCAAAGTAATCATCTAGCTTTTCAAAAGTATCTGTAATCTGATAACAATATTTTTGCAGGTAAAGTAACAGATTACAGTTACTGTTTTTTGCAATAATTTACATGTAACGGATTACTTGTAAATCTGTTACTATCCAACCCTGGCTATGGGTCACATATGTCCCTCTCACCGTCACCGTTTTACTGCTGTCTCTCTAACAGATGAGTTGGAGTCCCTCCATGGCCAGAAAATGTCCTGGATGGAAATGATGATGATCCTTCACTGACCTGAACCAGAGCTGTTCTGTTTCCATTGGACAGGGAGCTGGCTGCATTCTCCTCACAGGGCTCCCTCAGGTGTCTCTGCAGACATAGGCTTTTAGAGACATATTTCCTGGCTGTAACTGCATGCGAGAAGTTCTCTATCCAGCCTGTACATCAAAACAAACACAGGAGCCCTCCTCATAAAACATAGTGAGGATGACCTAAACACCACATTTTACAGGACGTCTGGAAGAGGCCATGACGGAGGGCGGTTACTGGTCAGAAATAAAGATCCCTCTGTGAAGAAACTAAGTACACATTTATCCTCAAACTTCAATCACTCACATCCACAAACTCACAGTGCAAAAGGCATGTTTAAAAACCAAGGATTTTTTTTAGCCTCCATTCATAAACTCATATTTAATTTCTAAAATGTCTTGTCCTTTTAAGACGTGAACCATTATATTTAAGTATGAATGAGCTGAGGATGAGGTAGGCTTATTAAAAATGTGCCGAGATCATATCCCAAAACACTAATGCTACTCTACACATACCATCACTTACAATCATGACAATACTTAAGTTGTACAGAAGAGCTACAAAGTCTACCTTCATCCTCAACTTCGTTTTGCAGTCCAATCCAAACCACCCTCCCTAACAAACCAATAGGCTACATGACATAACAGTCCATACATTCAGCCCCCTCAGAAAGGCCTGAGAAAGTTCTTGCCCTGTACATAAATTCACTTCCACCAGGGCAGTTTGTTAGCTGATGAAACTGACACATTTATATTTAATGTTAATGTAATTCTGAGAGTTTATTCACCAGTGGCAGGGAAACAAACAATGGACCCTTATTGTGGGTTGGTCAGCTGAGCCCAGGCCTAACTCTACAACACACTGCTATGTGAGAGCACCGCCCTTAGCAGATGTCGCAAGGCTGCGACTGTTTTTCCGAACGTTTGACCATATAAAACGTTGTCATGAAGCACAGACTACCTATATTGTATAAATATGGTTTAAAAACCCAACCTGACCAATGTAAAAACAAACACTAGCCAAATTAATTTTGTGTCGTTCTGGATAAGAGCGTCGCAAATGATCAAATGTAATGTAAATGTAATGTAAATACTCTCTCCCCGCTTCTCTCTCCTCTTCCATCCTATCATCTCTTCCTCTGCTCAAACCTTTCTCCAACCTATCTCCTGATTCTGCCTCCTCAACCCTCCTCTCCTCCCTTTCTGCATCCTTTGACTCTCTATGTCCCCTATCCTCCAGGCCGGCTCGGTCCTCCCCTCCCCGCTCCGTGGCTCGACGACTCATTGCGAGCTCACAGAACAGGGCTCCGGGCAGCCAAGGCGGAAATGGAGGAAAACTCGCCTCCCTGGGACCTGGCATCCTTTCACTCCCTCCTCTCTACATTTTCCTCCTCTGTCTCTGCTGCTAAAGCCACTTTCTACCATTCTAAATTCCAAGCATCTGCCTCTAACCCTAGGAAGCTCTTTGCCACCTTCTCCTCCCTCCTGAATCCTCCCCTCCCCCTCCTCCCTCTCTGCAGATGACTTCGTCAACCATTTTTGAAAAGAAGGTCGACGACATCCGATCCTCGTTTGCTAAGTCAAACGACACCGCTAGTTCTGCTCACACTGCCCTACCTGTGCTCTGACCTCTTTCTCCCTCTCTCTCCAGATGAAATCTCGCGTCTTGTGACGGCCGGCCGCCCAACAACCTGCCCGCTTGACCCTATCCCCTCCTCTCTTCTCCAGACCATTTCCGGAGACCTTCTCCCTTACCTCACCTCGCTCATCAACTCATCCCTGACCGCTGGCTACGTCCCTTCCGTCTTCAAGAGAGCGAGAGTTGCACCCCTTCTGAAAAAACCTACACTCGATCCCTCCGATGTCAACAACTACAGACCAGTATCCCTTCTTTCTTTTCTCTCCAAAACTCTTGAGCGTGCCGTCCTTGGCCAGCTCTCCCGCTATCTCTCTCAGAATGACCTTCTTGATCCAAATCAGTCAGGTTTCAAGACTAGTCATTCAACTGAGACTGCTCTTCTCTGTATCACGGAGGCGCTCCGCACTGCTAAAGCTAACTCTCTCTCCTCTGCTCTCATCCTTCTAGACCTATCGGCTGCCTTCGATACTGTGAACCATCAGATCCTCCTCTCCACCCTCTCCGAGTTGGGCATCTCCGGCGCGGCCCACGCTTGGATTGCGTCCTACCTGACAGGTCGCTCCTACCAGGTGGCGTGGCGAGAATCTGTCTCCTCACCACGCGCTCTCACCACTGGTGTCCCCCAGGGCTCTGTTCTAGGCCCTCTCCTATTCTCGCTATACACCAAGTCACTTGGCTCTGTCATAACCTCACATGGTCTCTCCTATCATTGCTATGCAGACGACACACAATTAATCTTCTCCTTTCCCCCTTCTGATGACCAGGTGGCGAATCGCATCTCTGCATGTCTGGCAGACATATCAGTGTGGATGACGGATCACCACCTCAAGCTGAACCTCGGCAAGACGGAGCTGCTCTTCCTCCCGGGGAAGGACTGCCCGTTCCATGATCTCGCCATCACGGTTGACAACTCCATTGTGTCCTCCTCCCAGAGCGCTAAGAACCTTGGCGTGATCCTGGACAACACCCTGTCGTTCTCAACTAACATCAAGGCGGTGGCCCGTTCCTGTAGGTTCATGCTCTACAACATCCAGAGTACGACCCTGCCTCACACAGGAAGCGGCGCAGGTCCTAATCCAGGCACTTGTCATCTCCCGTCTGGATTACTGCAACTCGCTGTTGGCTGGGCTCCCTGCCTGTGCCATTAAACCCTACAACTCATCCAGAACGCCGCAGCCCGTCTGGTGTTCAACCTTCCCAAGTTCTCTCACGTCACCCCGCTCCTCCGCTCTCTCCACTGGCTTCCAGTTGAAGCTCGCATCCGCTACAAGACCATGGTGCTTGCCTACGGAGCTGTGAGGGACGGCACCTCAGTACCTCCAGGCTCTGATCAGGCCCTACACCCAAACAAGGGCACTGCGTTCATCCACCTCTGGCCTGCTCGCCTCCCTACCACTGAGGAAGTACAGTTCCCGCTCAGCCCAGTCAAAACTGTTCGCTGCTCTGGCTCCCCAATGGTGGAACAAACTCCCTCACGACGCCAGGACAGCGGAGTCAATCACCACCTTCCGGAGACACCTGAAACCCCCACCTCTTTAAGGAATACCTAGGATAGGATAAAGTAATCCTTCTCACCCCCCTTAAAGATTTAGACTTAAATTGATAGGGTTAAACACTGCTGTATAGTTGTATAATGATGTATATGTGTGGTGTTGATAGGGTTAAACACTGCTATAGTTGTATATGTGTATGTGTGGTGTTGATAGGGTTAAACACTGCTATAGTTGTATAATGTGTATGTGTGGTGTTGATAGGGTT
>NC_068431.1:38474097-38514450 GCF_023373465.1 Oncorhynchus keta | reverse complement strand
TAGTGATACATGTGTTACATAAGGATGCAGTCGATGATGTAGAGTACAGTATATACATATGCATATGAGATGAATAATGTAGGGTAAGTAACATTATATAAGGTAGCATTGTTTAAAGTGGCTAGTGATATATTTACATAATTTCCCATCAATTCCCATTATTAAAATGGCTGGAGTTGGGTCAGTGTCAATGACAGTGTGTTGGCAGCAGCCACTCAATGTTAGTGGTGGCTGTTTAACAGTCTGATGGCCTTGAGATAGAAGCTGTTTTTCAGTCTCTTGGTCCCAGCTTTGATGCACCTGTACTGACCTCGCCTTCTGGATGATAGCGGGGTGAACAGGCAGTGGTTCGGGTGGTTGATGTCCTTGATGATCTTTATGGCCTTCCTGTAACAACGGGTGGTGTAGGTGTCCTGGAGGGCAGGTAGTTTGCCCCCGGTGATGCGTTGTGCAGTCCTCACTACCCTCTGGAGAGCCTTACGGTTGAGGGCGGAGCAGTTGCCGTACCAGGCGGTGATACAGCCCGCCAGGATGCTCTCGATTGTGCATCTGTAGAAGTTTGTGAGTGCTTTTGGTGACAAGCCGAATTTCTTCAGCCTCCTGAGGTTGAATAGGCGCTGCTGCGCCTTCTTCACGACGCTGTCAGTGTGAGTGGACCAATTCAGTTTGTCTGTGATGTGTATGCCGAGGAACTTAAAACTAGCTACCCTCTCCACTACTGTTCCATCGATGTGGATAGGGGGTGTTCCCTCTGCTGTTTCCTGAAGTCCACAATCATCTCCTTAGTTTTGTTGACGTTGAGTGTGAGGTTATTTTCCTGACACCACACTCCGAGGGCCCTCACCTCCTCCCTGTAGGCCGTCTCGTCGTTGTTGGTAATCAAGCCTACCACTGTTGTGTCGTCCGCAAACTTGATGATTGAGTTGGAGGCGTGCGTGGCCACGCAGTCGTGGGTGAACAGGGAGTACAGGAGAGGGCTCAGAACGCACCCTTGTGGGGCCCCCGTGTTGAGGATCAGCGGGGAGGAGATGTTGTTGCCTACCCTCACCACCTGGGGGCGGCCCGTCAGGAAGTCCAGTACCCAGTTGCACAGGGCGGGGTCGAGACCCAGGGTCTCGAGCTTGATGACGAGCTTGGAGGGGGTACTATGGTGTTGAATGCCGAGCTGTAGTCGATGAACAGCATTCTCACATAGGTATTCCTCTTGTCCAGGTGGGTTAGGGCAGTGTGCAGTGTGGTTGAGATTGCATCGTCTGTGGACCTATTTGGGCGGTAAGCAAATTGGAGTGGGTCTAGGGTGTCAGGTAGGGTGGAGGTGATATGGTCCTTGACTAGTCTCTCAAAGCACTTCATGATGACGGAAGTGAGTGCTACGGGGCGGTAGTCGTTTAGCTCAGTTACCTTAGCTTTCTTGGGAACAGGAACAATGGTGGCCCTCTTGAAGCATGTGGGAACAGCATAACATTATTACCATCATAACATGTCTACGTTTGTTATTTCAGACAACATCCAGCCTGTGTGTCTGCCTGCCTATGACAAGATCTTCTCTCCTGGAACAAGATGTTGGACCTCTGGATTTGGGACAACAGAAGCGGGGGCAGGTGAGTGACACATGGTATGACAGTTCGGGGACTGTGTGGCAGATGTGGGTCCAAGTCATTGTTTTACAAGTCACAAGTAAGTCTCAAGTCTTAGCACTCAAGTCCCAAGTCAAGACCCAAGTCAAGACAGGCAAGTCTGAGTCAAGTCTCAAGTCAAGGAACAAGTCAAGTCTCAAGTCCTAAACTTTGAGTTTCGAGTCCTAAACAAGTCATAATGTGCTCTTCACCAAATGTAATACCATTTCATATTTTTAACAAGAGTAGTAGTTAGTATTTTACATTTACACAAATCATGAATGCTTTTAAAAATATCTATATATTCATTACTTTCCAAATAAACGTTATAATTTCCATGGAAACACATGGGTAGCCATGAGAAAGACCCCAAACTGTAATCCGTTAAATGAAGAGTTGATGCGCTGCACACTTTTTTTAATAGCATCATTTTAAATATTTGGGCTTCGGGAGGGAATCAAGTCAGGTCGAGTAATAAGGCTCAAGTCTAAGTCAAGTCACGAGTCATTGGTGTTAAAGTCAAAGTTGAGTTGCAAGTCATCATATTTGTGACTGGAGTCCACACCTCTGGTGATTGGTATTGGGATGAACAAGCAGGGGGAAAGAGACATATGATAGAAAACATGATGCAATCTGGTGTGATATTCTAAATTGTTGCATGTCATTTGTTTGCTGTTCAGCTCGTGGCTCCACGAATCTTATGGGGGTGTCTGTAGACATTATTGACTCCAGCGTGTGTAACAGTAACACAGTGTACAATGGTAAGGTCTCTCAGAACATGTTCTGTGCTGGAGACATGGAAGGAGGCAAGGACTCCTGCCAGGTGAGTGGGACACTAAGACCAATCAGGCAGTAGCTACTTCCACATAGTTTCTGACATGAAGTCCACAAATCATACCCTGTATCTCTCTCTTCCCTCCTTCCCTTCTCTGCTGTTTCTTCTCCCCCTCCCCCTACCACTCCCTCCCTCCTCTAGGGGGACAGTGGTGGTCCCCTGGTGTGTAAAGACTCAGACCAGCTCTGGTACCTGGCGGGGGTGACCAGCTGGGGGGATAGCTGTGGCAAGAGAGACAGACCGGGGGTCTATAGTCGTGTCAGCCGCCTGCTGCCCTGGGTCTACAGTAAGATGCAGGTAAGGAAAGGAGCTCTCAGGACCAATGGGAGGAGAATGCTCAGGCAGAAAACCTCAGCACCGGGGTGGGATTCAATCAATAATTAAGTTAACTTTCACCTGTACTGCTTCAGAGGGCACTCATATCCATCTTCATCTTCAAATGTTAGAATCAAGGTTGAGATAGGATGGCGTTATTAGTGTGACGATCCTGAACATGTTCATTCACTCTTCGCCTCCCAGCAAGCAAGACCGTGATGTGACCACAGCTGCTGTCTTCCAAGGACGCTCAGCATGTATTTTGGACCTGACAATGAGATTGATACTGGTGTGAAACTTACAACACTGGCAGGGAACGGAAGGCTCTTCACTTTACGTGCCTTTAAGCTTATATATGTTTTGTGTCTTTGTATTCATTCATTGTCATCAGAAGTTTGCAATAAATATTTTTCGATGTGATATCTGCTGTTTTATTGTAATGGTTTTCTTCATCTGAACGAGAGGCGGACCAAAGCGCAGCGTGGTTGTTTTGATTCATGCTTTAATAAATCACTTCACATGAACAAACTAACAAAAACAAGAAATGTGAAAACTCAAAACAGTCCTATCTGGTGCAAAGACAGAGACAGGAACAATCACCCACAAACACACAGTGAAACCCAGGCTACCTAAGTATGATTCTCAATCAGAGACAACCAATGACACCTGCCTCTGATTGAGAACCATACTAGGCCGAAACATAGAAATTCCCAAAACCTAGAAAAACAAACATAGACTGCCCACCCAACTCACGCCCTGACCATACTAACTAAATACAAAACACAGGAAATAAAGGTCAGAACGTGACATTTATAATGTTGATCATGTAGACTAGGATGTGTTTGATCATTGGTTTTCTGAAACAGTGTTGAGATTATTTGTGCAATATTCTGAGGAATATATTTCACTCACACTGCAACCTCTTCTAAACTTAATAACCTGTCTCCGGTTATACCACACTGCAACCTCTTCTAAACCTAATAACCTGTCTCCGGTTATACCACACTGCAACCTCTTCTAAACCTAATAACCTGTCTCCGGTTATACCACACAGCAACCTCTTCTAAACCGAATAACCTGTCTCCGGTTATTCCACACTGCAACCTCTTCTAAACCGAATAACCTGTCTCCGGTTATTCCACACTGCAACCTCTTCTAAACCGAATAACCTGTCTCCGGTTATACCACACAGCAACCTCTTCTAAACCGAATAACCTGTCTCCGGTTATACCACACTGCAACCTCTTCTAAACCTAATAACCTGTCTCCGGTTATTCCACACTGCAACCTCTTCTAAACCTAATAACCTGTCTCCGGTTATTCCACACTGCAACCTCTTCTAAACCTAATAACCTGTCTCCGGTTATACCACACTGCAACCTCTTCTAAACCTAATAACCTGTCTCCGGTTATTCCACACTGCAACCTCTTCTAAACTTAATAACCTGTCTCCGGTTATTCCACACTGCAACCTCTTCTAAACCTAATAACCTGTCTCCGGTTATACCACACTGCAACCTCTTCTAAACCTAATAACCTGTCTCCGGTTATTCCACACTGCAACCTCTTCTAAACCTAATAACCTGTCTCCGGTTATACCACACTGCAACCTCTTCTAAACCTAATAACCTGTCTCCGGTTATTCCACACTGCAACCTCTTCTAAACTTAATAACCTGTCTCCGGTTATTCCACACTGCAACCTCTTCTAAACCTAATAACCTGTCTCCGGTTATACCACACTGCAACCTCTTCTAAACCTAATAACCTGTCTCCGGTTATACCACACTGCAACCTCTTCTAAACCTAATAACCTGTCTCCGGTTATTCCACACTGCAACCTCTTCTAAACCTAATAACCTGTCTCCGGTTATACCACACTGCAACCTCTTCTAAACTTAATAACCTGTCTCCGGTTATACCACACTGCAACCTCTTCTAAACTTAATAACCTGTCTCCGGTTATTCCACACTGCAACCTCTTCTAAACTTAATAACCTGTCTCCGGTTATTCCACACTGCAACCTCTTCTAAACCTAATAACCTGTCTCCGGTTATACCACACTGCAACCTCTTCTAAACCTAATAACCTGTCTCCGGTTATACCACACTGCAACCTCTTCTAAACCTAATAACCTGTCTCCGGTTATTCCACACTGCAACCTCTTCTAAACCTAATAACCTGTCTCCGGTTATACCACACTGCAACCTCTTCTAAACTTAATAACCTGTCTCCGGTTATTCCACACTGCAACCTCTTCTAAACCTAATAACCTGTCTCCGGTTATACCACACTGCAACCTCTTCTAAACTTAATAACCTGTCTCCGGTTATACCACACAGCAACCTCTTCTAAACCGAATAACCTGTCTCCGGTTATACCACACTGCAACCTCTTCTAAACCTAATAACCTGTCTCCGGTTATTCCACACTGCAAGCTCTTCTAAACCTAATAACCTGTCTCCGGTTATTCCACACTGCAACCTCTTCTAAACTTAATAACCTGTCTCCGGTTATTCCACACTGCAACCTCTTCTAAACCTAATAACCTGTCTCCGGTTATACCACACTGCAACCTCTTCTAAACCTAATAACCTGTCTCCGGTTATACCACACTGCAACCTCTTCTAAACCTAATAACCTGTCTCAGGTTATACCACACTGCAACCTCTTCTAAACCTAATAACCTGTCTCCGGTTATACCACACTGCAACTTCTTCTAAATCTAATAACCTGTCTCCGGTTATACCACACTGCAACCTCTTCTAAACCTAATAACCTGTCTCCGGTTATACCACACAGCAACCTCTTCTAAACCGAATAACCTGTCTCCGGTTATTCCACACTGCAACCTCTTCTAAACCTAATAACCTGTCTCCGGTTATTCCACACTGCAACCTCTTCTAAACCTAATAACCTGTCTCCGGTTATACCACACTGCAACCTCTTCTAAACCTAATAACCTGTCTCCGGTTATACCACACTGCAACCTCTTCTAAACCTAATAACCTGTCTCCGGTTATACCACACTGCAACCTCTTCTAAACCTAATAACCTGTCTCCGGTTATACCACACTGCAAACTCTTCTAAACCTAATAACCTGTCTCCGGTTATACCACACTGCAAACTCTTCTAAACCTAATAACCTGTCTCCGGTTATACCACACTGCAACCTCTTCTAAACCTAATAACCTGTCTCCGGTTATACCACACAGCAACCTCTTCTAAACCGAATAACCTGTCTCCGGTTATTCCACACTGCAACCTCTTCTAAACCTAATAACCTGTCTCCGGTTATACCACACTGCAACCTCTTCTAAACTTAATAACCTGTCTCCGGTTATACCACACTGCAACCTCTTCTAAACCTAATAACCTGTCTCCGGTTATACCACACTGCAACCTCTTCTAAACCTAATAACCTGTCTCCGGTTATACCACACTGCAACCTCTTCTAAAGCTAATAACCTGTCTCCGGTTATACCACACAGCAACCTCTTCTAAACCTAATAACCTGTCTCCGGTTATACCACACTGCAACCTCTTCTAAACCTAATAACCTGTCTCCGGTTATACCACACTGCAACCTCTTCTAAACCTAATAACCTGTCTCCGGTTATACCACACTGCAACCTCTTCTAAACTTAATAACCTGTCTCCGGTTATTCCACACTGCAACCTCTTCTAAACCTAATAACCTGTCTCCGGTTATACCACACAGCAACCTCTTCTAAACCTAATAACCTGTCTCCGGTTATACCACACAGCAACCTCTTCTAAACCGAATAACCTGTCTCCGGTTATACCACACAGCAACCTCTTCTAAACCTAATAACCTGTCTCCGGTTATACCACACTGCAACCTCTTCTAAACTTAATAACCTGTCTCCTGTTATACCACACAGCAACCTCTTCTAAACCTAATAACCTGTCTCCGGTTATACCACACAGCAACCTCTTCTAAACCGAATAACCTGTCTCCGGTTATACCACACAGCAACCTCTTCTAAACCTAATAACCTGTCTCCGGTTATACCACACTGCAAACTCTTCTAAACCTAATAACCTGTCTCCGGTTATACCACACTGCAACCTCTTCTAAACCTAATAACCTGTCTCCGGTTATACCACACAGCAACCTCTTCTAAACCGAATAACCTGTCTCCGGTTATACCACACTGCAAACTCTTCTAAACCGAATAACCTGTCTCCGGTTATACCACACTGCAACCTCTTCTAAACCTAATAACCTGTCTCCGGTTATTCCACACTGCAACCTCTTCTAAACCTAATAACCTGTCTCCTGTTACTCCAGCTTCACATAAACCTTACTGCTGTGCCTGTTTCTTATTGTTGGGAGGGTTACAGGTACATTATCCATTATAAAACCTGTACCTGTAGACTGGCAGTTTTTTTGGACTTGTAGTTTCTTCAAAAGAATTTAAAACTGTAAGAAATACATACAGATTTTATAATAAATTCAGCATAAACAGGAAAAGACAAAGACGTGGACCTCCACCCCCAACCTCCCATTGCATTCCCTCAATTTCACCATGTCTCCATTCAATTCCCCCCCTTCTCACCCCCCTAGCAACTAGGGTTTCTACTCAGTCACAAAGCGGTGCACCTGGCACCTACTACCATGCACCCTTCAAAGGCACTTAAATCTTCGGTCAGGCACACATACACAATCCATGTCTCAATTTCTCAAGGCTTAAAAATCCTTTAACCTGTCTCCTCCCCTTCATCTACACGGATTGAAGTGGATTTAGCAAGTGACATCAATAAGGGGTCATAGCTTTCACCTGGTCAATCTATGTCATGGAAAGAGGTGTTCATAATGTTTTGTACACTGTCTATATACAGTCAGGTCCATAAGAATTTGGACAATGACACAATTTGCATAATTTTTTGCTCTGTACGCCGCCACAATGGATTGGAAAGGAAACCATCAAGATGTGTAAACTTTCACCTTTAATTTAAGGGTTTTGTCAAAGTTATTGTATGAACCGTGTAGAAATTACAAACATTTTTATACATAGCCCCCTCAATTTTAGGGGCTCAAAAGTAACATAATCATAAATTATTTTGTGAGTTTTATTACTTGGTTGCAAATCCTTTGCAGTCAATGACTGCCTGAAGTGTGGAACCCATAGACATCACCAGATGCTGGGTTTCTTCCCTGGTGATGCTCTGCCAGGCCTTTACAGCTGTCTTCAATTCCTGCTTGTTCTTGGGGCGTTTTGCTTTCAGTTTTGCCTTCAGCAAGTGAAATAACATGCTCAATTGGATTCAGGTCAGGTGATTGACTCGGCCATTGCAGAACATTCCACTTCTTTGCCTTAAAAAAAGTATTGGGTTGCTTTCGCAGTATGCTCCGGGTCATTGTCCATTTGCACTATGAAGCGCAGTCCAATGCGCTTCACAATGTTTTGAAGCATTTGGCTGAATCTGAGACGACATTATAGCCCTAAACACTTCAGAATTCATCCTGTTGCTTTTGGCAGCAGTCACATCATCAATAAAACAGTTAAAGAGTTTAATGACTGTGATAGTAGAACACTG
This sequence comes from Oncorhynchus keta, assembly GCF_023373465.1. Classification (NCBI taxonomy): domain Eukaryota; kingdom Metazoa; phylum Chordata; class Actinopteri; order Salmoniformes; family Salmonidae; genus Oncorhynchus; species Oncorhynchus keta. Next base: position 38,506,118 of record NC_068431.1, on the reverse strand, counting down.
AGGATGGATCAACAACATTCTAGTTACTCCACAATACTAACCTAATTGACAAACTGAAAAGAAGGAAGCCAGTACTGCAGGGTTTCCCAACTGGCGGCCTGCAGGTCGACTAACGTTCTGAGAACATACGGTTCCAGTCTACTCATTTCAGGGGTTTTGCTTTATTTTTTACTATTTTCTACATTGTAGACTAATAGGGAAAACAACAACATAACATATGGAATCATGTAGTAACCAAAAAAAGTGTTCAATAAATCAAAATATATTTTATATTTGAGATTCTTCAAAGTAGCCACCCTTTGCCTTGATGACAGCTTTGCACACTCTTGGCATTCTCTCAACCAGCTTTATTAGTTGCAAATAGGACAATCAACAATTACAGAAATAATTTGCTTCGCACATACCCTCTCCCCACCCACAGAGACCAAACATTCACAAAAATACAATAAATAAGATCTCACATTTCCAATAATAAAAATACATAAAAAGTATAATAATGCAGATTACACATTACACATTGACTATAGCCAATATTCACCTAAAATATAGAGAATATACAGATCTACAATTCCAATGCTTCTACAATATCACCAGTTTGCAAAAACTCACAAAACTGATCCCAAATATCATGAAACTCTGGGGCTTTCTTTTTCAAGAGCCAGGCTTGACATTCATTATTTTAACCAATAACCAAGTGAGGGGGAACTGACATACTTCCAGTGGAGAACAAATTAACATCTAGCTTGTAAAGAGATATTCTCGGGGTAAAGATTTAGGAGGCATAGTTTAGGGATTGTTGTATTGGGGTAAAGGTAATCTCGGAAATATAGCGCAGTACTGAGCTCCAAAACGTTTGCATCTCAGCACATTCCCAAAGGCAATGATAAAAGGTACCTAAATGCGTGTTACATTTAACACACAGGTCAGGGATATTAGGGTCAAATATGTGGAGCTTAACAGGGGTGATATATGGTCTCATTCCGTGGTTGTTTTTTATTAAAATGTATGTTATTTTTTTTATATTTTTGGGAAATGAAATACTGTAAAAACACCAGGAAAACAGCTTAAAGTTATTTTCATTTAAAGAATCTGTTCCCAATTATTCTCACACGTGATCGTATAAAAGTGTAAGCAGGATTTAAAATGATTATCAAATATTCAAACAATTACATTTTCAGTCTAAAAATGATTTGTAATTATGTTCCAGCCCCCGACCATCCACCCAAGAACAAAATCGTCCCGTGGCTGAATCTAGTTGATGATCCCTGCTGTACAGAATAAAAATATTACAAAACATTCATCATGTTTGCAACAGAGCACTGTTGCAAACAGGATTAATTTATATTAATACTGCAAAAAATGTGGTAAAGCAATTGAGTTTTTGTCCTGAATACAAAGTTTTACATTTGGGACAAATCCAATACAACACATTACTGAGTACCACTCTCCATATTTTCAAGCATAGTGGTGGCTGCATCATGTTATAGATATGCGTGTAATTGTTAAGGACTGGGAGGTTTTCAGGTGTGAAAAAGACATGGAATGGAGCTAAGCACAGGAACAATCCTAGAGGAAAACCTTGTTCAGTCTGCTTTCCACCAGACACTGGGAGATGAATTCACCTTTCAGAAGGACAATAACCTAAAACACAAGACCAAATTTACACTGGAGTTGCTTACAAAGACAGTGAATGTTCCTGAGTGGTCGAACTACAGCTTTGAATTAAATCTACTTGAAAATCTATGTCAAGACCTGAAATGGTTGTCTAGCAATGATCAACAAACAATTTGACAGAGCTTGAAGAATTTTGAAAACAGCACAATCCAGGTGTGGAAAGCTCTTAGAGACTTATACAGAAAGACTCACAGTGGCAATCGCTGCCAAAAGTGTTTCTTACAAAGTATTGACACAGGGGTGTGAGAACTTATGTAAATTAGATATTTCTGTTTTAAATTTTCATTAATGTTGCAAAAATGTCTAAAAACATGTTTTTACTTTGTCATTATGGGTTATTGTGTTTAGATGGGTGAGAAAAACAAAACAAGTTCATCAATTCTGAATTCAGGTTGTAACACAACAAAATGTGGAGTAAAATCAAGGGGTGTGAATACTTTCTGAAGGCACTGTATCATTGTTAAGTAACATAATAGATGCAAAGCATTGAATATTTATATTCATGCACTTATAAATGAATTGTATAACTTTGTCCCAGAAGCATTTTACTGCAGGGCACTCTCGCATCATGTGAGGGAATGTGCCTACCTGATTCAGGGGAGACAGCGAACAGTTGGGAATTGGGGCCAATCTCATTGCAGAACGTTTCCTTGGTGTTAAATACAGTCAGTGAACAAACTTCAAATGTATAAGTTGATGGTTTGGATTACGGGATGCCAAGGTCATATTTGTCCATACTTAGATCTGTTGACCATACTTTTTTAATGGCTAACTCAGAATATGAGCTTTCGAAAAGTTTTTTATATACACTGCTCAAAAAAATAAAGGGAACACTAAAATAACACATCCTAGATCTGAATGAATTAAATATTCTTATTAAATACTTTTTTCTTTACATAGTTGAATGTGCTGACAACAAAATCACACAAAAATGATCAATGGAAATCAAATTTATCAACCCATGGAGGTCTGGATTTGGAGTTACACTCAAAATTAAAGTGGAAAACCACACTACAGTCTGATCCAACTTTGATGTAATGTCCTTAAAACAAGTCAAAATGAGGCTCAGTAGTGTGTGTGTGGTCTCCTGAGGGATCTCCTCCCAGACCTGGACTAAAGCATCCGCCAACTCCTGGACAGTCTGTGGATGGAGCGAGACATGATGTCCCAGATGTGCTCAATTGGATTCAGGTCTGGGGAACGGGCGGGCCAGTCCATAGCATCAATGCCTTCCTCTTGCAGGAACTGCTGACACACTCCAGCCACATGAGGTCTAGCATTGTCTTGCATTAGGAGGAACCCAGGGCCAACCGCACCAGCATATGGTCTCACAAGGAGTCTGAGGATCTCATCTCGGTACCTAATGGCAGTCAGGCTAACTCTAGCGAGCACATGGAGGGCTGTGCGGCCCCCCAAAGAAATGCCACCCCACACACACCATGACTGACCCACCGCCAAACCGGTCATGCTGGAGGATGTTGCAGGCAGCAGAATGTTCTCCACGGCGTCTCCAGACTGTCACGTCTGTCACATGTGCTCAGTGTGAACCTGCTTTCATCTGTGAAGAGCACAGGGCGCTAGTGGCGAATTTGCCAATCTTGGTGTTCTCTGGCAAATGCCAAACGTCCTGCACGGTGTTGGGCTGTAAGCACAACCCCCACCTGTGGACGTCGAGCCCCCATACCACCCTCATGGAGTCTGTTTCTGACCGTTTGAGCAGACACATGCACATTTGTGGCCTGCTGGAGGTCATTTTGCAGGGCTCTGGCAGTGCTCCTCCTCCTGCGGAGGTAGCGGTTCTGCTGCTGGGTTGTTTCCCTCCTACGGCCTCCTCCACGTCTCCTGATGTACTGGCCTGTCTCCTGGTAGCGCCTCCATGCTCTGGACACTACGCTGACAGACACAGCAAACCTTCTTGCCACAGCTCGCATTGATGTGCCATCCTGGATGAGCTGCACTACTTGGGCCACTTGTGTGGGTTGTAGACTCCGTCTCATGCTACCACTAGAGTGAAAGCACTGCCAGCATTCAAAAGTGACCAAAACATCAGCCAGGAAGCATAGTAACTGAGAAATGGTCTGTGGTTATCACCTGCAGAACCACTCCTTTATTGGGGGTGTCTTGCTAATTGCCTATAATTTCCACCTGTTGTCTATTCCATTAGCACAACAGCATGTGAAATGTATTGTCAATCAGTGTTGCTTCCTAAGTGGACAGTTTGATTTCACAGAAAAGTGTGATTGACTTGGAGTTACAATGTGTTGTTTAAGTGTTCCCTTTATTTTTTGGAGCAGTGTATTAAAGAGATCAGTCCTTTCGGGAGCCAGATAATTGATTTATAAATCACATCATTGAATGGTTCAGTAGTTGGGTTTCCCAAGGGACTTAATAGGCCAGCATAGATTACCTAAATTGTATATATTGAAAAAAAAGATGAACATGGTAATGTGTATGTACCTGTTAACTCTTGGAACCGTTACTGTCCATGATATTGGCAAGGGTACGGATTCCACATTCCACGGAAGGTAATTCGATTCATCAGGTGGGGCTGCAGCACCCTCAGCACCCCTTCCTCCCTCAGCTATGTCCAGATTGCAAGGCGTTATTGTGAAATATTGGAGTATGGGCAAGACATTTTGATTCCCGGTTACTTTGTTTTTCAATTCTGCACCAACTAGAAATTGTGCATGTAATAATAGGACCAAAGCGAAATACACATTTTTTATGGGATATATCAGTGAAGACCACGCCTTCCAGGACAATAGGAGACACCATAGTTTGTTAATTTGATATAGTTTCCATAGAAATTTTATAACCGCACTACGGATTTGATCCCAATTTCCAGAAGGGGTAGACAAGAAATACTTGAGTAAATGTAAAGATACCTTTGTCACACTCTGATCTGTTTCACCTGTTTTTGTGCTTGTCTCAACCCCCCTCCAGGTGTCACCCATCTACCCTGTTATTTTTACCTGTGTTCTCTGTTTGGCTGTTGCCAGTTCGTCTTGTCTCGTCAAGCCTTCCAGCATTTTCCCATACTCCTGTTTTCACTACAGTCCCTGTTTTCTAGTTTTCCCAGTTTTGAACATTCTGCCTGCCCTGACCCTGAGCCTGCCTGCCACTCTGTACCTTGTGATACTGCCCTGGATTACTGCCCTCAGCCTGACCTGACCCTGATTCTGCTTGCCATTCTGTACCTTTTGGACTCTGCTCTGGATTACTGACCTCTGCCTCCCCTTGACCTGTCGTTTGCCTGTCCCCTGTTTTTGTAATTAACTTTTGTTACAGCAAACTATTTGCATCTGGGTCTTATCCTGAGGTCTGATAACCTTACTCAAGTAAAAGTGAAAGTAACCCAGTAAAATACTACTTGATTAAAGTCTAAAAGTATTTGGTTTTAAATATACTTAAGTATCACAAGTAAATGTAATTGCTAAAATATACTTCAGTATCAAAAGCAAAAGTATAAATTCTTTCAAATTCCTTATATTAATCAAACCAGACTGCAGCATTTTCTTTTCTTTTTTAATCTACAGATAGCCAGAGGCACACTCTAACACTCAGACATCATTTAGAAATTATGTCTGTCAGATCAGAGGCAGTAGAGATGACCAGGGATGTTCTCTTGATAAGTGTGTCCCCTTGCCATTTTTCCTATTTTGTTGCCTTACAACCTGGATTAAAACATTTTTTTTGGGGGGGGGGTGTATCATTTGATTTACACAACATGCCTACCACTTTGAAGATGCAAAATATATTTGATTGTGAAACAAACAAGAAATACGACAAAAAACAGAAAACTTGAGCGTGCATAACTATTCACCCTCCCAAAGTCAATCTCTTGGGGTATGTCTCTATAAGCTTGGCACATCTAGCCATTGGGATGTTTGTCCATTCTTCTAGGCAAAACTGCTCCAGCTCCTTCAAGTTGGATTGGTTCCACTGGTGTTCAGCAATCTTTAAGTCATACCACAGATTCTCAATTGGATTGAGGTCTGGGCCATTCCAAGCCATTTAAATGTTTCCCCTTAAACCACTCAAGTGTTGCTTTAGCAGTATGCCTTGGGTCATTATCCTGCTGGAAGGTGAACCTCTGTCCCAGTCTCAAATCTCTGGAAGACTGAAACAGGTTTCCCTCAAGAACTTCCCCGTATTTAGCGCCATCCATCATTCCTACAATTCTGATCAGTTTGCCAGTCCCTGCCGATGAAAAACATCCCCACTGCATGATGCTGCCAACACCATGCTTCACCGTGGGGATGGAATTCTCGGGGTGATGAGAGGTGTTGGGGTTGTGCCAGACATAGCGTTTTCCTTGATGGCCAAAAAGTTCATTTTTAGTCTCATCTGAACAGAGTACCTTCTTCCATATGTTTGGGGAGTCTCCCACATGCCTTTTGGTGAACACCAAACGTGTTTGCTTATTTTTACTTTAAGCAAGGCGTTTTTCTGGCCACTCTTCCGTAAATCCCAGCTCTGTGGAGTGTACAGCTTAAAATGGTCCTATGGACAGATACTCCAATCTCTGCTGTGGAGCTTTGCAGCTCCTTCAGGGTTATCTTTGGTCTCTTTGTTGCCTCTCTGATTAATGCCCTCATTGCCTGGTCTGTGGGTTTCAGTGGGTGGCCCTCTCTTGGCAGGTTTAGGTTTTTAAACTTTTTAATAATGGATTTAATGGTGCTCCGTGGGATGTTCAAAGTTTCAGAATTTTTTTTATAACCTAACCCTGATCTGTACTTTTCCACAACTTTGTCCCTGACCTGTTTGGAGAGCTCCTTGGTCTTCATGGTGCCGCTTGCTTGGTGGTGCCCCTTGCTTAGTGGTGTTGCAGACTCTGGGGCCTTTCAGAACATGTGTATATATACTGAGATCATGTGACAGATCATGTGACACTTAGATTGCAGACAGGTGGACTTCAGTCACTTCTGAAGGTAATTGGTTGCACCAAATCTTATTTAGGGACTTCATAGCAAAGGGGGTGAATACATACAGTATGCACGCACCACTTTTCAGGTTTTTAGATTTTTTTTTTTTTTTAAACAAGTTATTTTTTATTTCACTTCACCAATTTGGGCTATTTTGTGTATTTCCATGACATAAAATACAAATAAAAATGAATTTAAATTACAGGTTGTAATGCAACAAAAAAGGAAAAACGCCAAGGAGGATGAATACTTTCGCAAGGCACTGTATTGCCTGTTATTACTATGGCTGAGGGATTGACATACAGTATTTTAATCATATTGATGAAATTGGCACCAAGTCCCATATGTTCCAAAGATATAACCATTCTAGGGTATCAAAAAGCTTCTTCTTCGTCGAGAGATAGAACTGCCCAAGGAACTTTAGTTTTTGATGAAGAACATAAGATATGATAGACAGAGGTTATCTGAAGATAATAGTATTTTAATAAACACGCTTTGATTCAGATGTACAAATTTCGGTAAGTAGGTTTCGAGACATGTCACGACTTCCGCCAAAATCGGCCCTTCTCCTTGTTCGGGTGGTGTTCGGCGGTCGACGTCACTGGCTTTCTAGTCACCATCGATCCATGTTTCAGTTTAGTTTAGTTTTGTCTGTATTACACACACACCTGGTTTCAATTACATATCACATTCCTTATTTAATCCTCTGGCATACATTCCTGTTCTGTCCGTGATTGTTTATGTCGTTAGTGGTTGTGTTATGTGCTAGTGTTTTTGTATGTTCCATTTTGGAATTTTGCTTGATATTTTGAGTAAACTCCGTTATGTTACTCAATACCTGTGTCCTGCGCCTGACTCCGCTATAACTCTGCACCCAATCGCTGACAAGACAGGATGACAGAAGTTTTGAGAATAGTTTCATATCTCCATTTATCAATGATAAGAGGGTGTTAGTGAGAGCACTGGGTGGCGTCCTTACCTTTTTTTAATCAAAACTAAATTAATGACGTATTTACATCCCTTCCAAATGAACCTTTGTGAACGGCTGTGTTAATCATTTAAAATAACAGTGAACCTAATTTGTTCCAAAATCTTAAACAGACCTCAGGAGGAATACCGTCCCAACCAGGTGAAGGGCCTTTATTTATGTTATCCAATGCCCTTTTGAGTTCATGGAGTGTGATGTGGGCTCCCAGCAAGCCAGCTTCCTAAATTGAGTAAAGATGAGTTCTAACATTTTTAAAAATGACTCAATCTGGTTTGGTGTGAATTTACAATCAGAGGTGTACAATTCTTTATAGAAACAGGAGAATCTTTGGTTGATAGTTGCAATAGTTGCAATATCCACTAATTGATCATTACCACGAAGACACTCCTGCTGATTCCACTTGTCATTGTCATTTCCCCAAATGTTGTTGTTCGGAATTGCTGAGAGTTGAAGGATGTGAAATATTCTATTTTTTAATTTGACACAATAAATGGCACAGATGATTCCTTGATGCTTTTCAACTCATGTACACTTTCTGGTGTAATACAACTGAATGATCAATTCTGCTTTTCCATCTCTATGACTGTGTCAATTGAAATGAAGATGTATTTTGTAATTATTTGAGTTTGAATGTATTACTTTGTTAAATCATACTCTAAACACATGATTCAACATCATGAATGATTATGGGTAACATTATTCTGTTCATAATCAATAGTTAATGAGAATGAGAGTGTAATTGTCTATTGACTATAGTGTAGTGTATGGATTTTCCAGTGACCTCAGTACATGAGTGTAGTTCAGATGTATGGAAGCTGATGGTTGATGGATGTAGTCCTGTGAATAAGTAATCTGTTAACCCTCCAACAGGCCTCAATGACAAACTAAAAGAGGGAGGTTCCTGCTCTGACACACGGAATGTCTGTCAGCTGTTTCCTCAACAGCAATTAGCACAGGAACTAACACAGCTTCAGTTGTAATTGTGTGTGTGTGTGTGTGTGTGTGTGTGTGTGTGTGTGTGTGTGTGTGTGTGTGTGTGTGTGTGTGTGTGTGTGTGTGTGTGTGTGTGTGTGTGTGTGTGTGTGTGTGTGTGTGTGTGCGTGTGAAATAACACATATGGAATCAAGTAGTAACCAAAAAAGTGTAAAACAAATCTAAATATATTTTATATTTGAGATTCTTCAAAGTAGCCACCCTTTGCCTTGATGACTGTTTTGCACACTCTTGGCATTCTCTCAACCAGCTTCATGAGGTAGTCACCTCAAATGCATTTCAATTAACAGGTGTGACTTAAAAGTTAATTTAAAAGTTCATTTGTGGAATTTCTTTTTTTTTGCAGTCGCAAAAACCATCAAGCGCTATGATGAAACTGGCTCTCACGAGGACCACAACTAAAAGGAAGACCCATTGTTACTAGAAAGGAAGACCCTGCTGCAGAGGATAAGTTCATTAGAGTTAACTGCACCTCAGAATGCACAAATAAATGCTTCACAGAGTTCAAGTAACAGACACATCTCAACATCAACTGTTCAGAGGAAACTGTGTGAATCAGACCTACATAGTCAAATTACTACAAAAACCAATAAGAAGATGATACTTGCTTGGGCCAAGAAACAAGAGCAATTGTCCTTAGACAGGTGGAAATCTATCCTTTGATCTGATGAATCCAAATTAGAAATATTTGGTTCCAATCGCTGTGTCTTTGTGAGACACAGAGTTGGTGAACAGATGATCTCCACATGTGTGGTTCCCACCGTGAAGCATGGAGGAGGTGTGATGGTGTGGGGGTGCTTTGTTGGTGACACTGTCAGTGACTTATTCAGAATTCAAGGCACACTTAACCAGCATGCATACCACAGCATTCTGCAGCGATACACCATCCCATCTGGTTTGTGCTTAGTGGGACTATCATTTGTTTTTCAACAGGACAATGACTCAACACACCTCCAGGCTGTGTAAGGGCTATTTTACCAAGAAGGAGATTTATGGATTGCTGCATCAGATGACCTGGCTTCCACAATCACCAGACCTCAAACCAATTGAGATGGTTTAGGATGAATTGGAGTGAAGGAGAAGCAGCCAACAATTGCTCAGCATAAGTGGGATTCCTGCAACACTGTTGGAAAAGCATTCCATGTGAAGATGGTTGAGAGAATGCCAAGAGTGGGCAAAGTTGTCATCGGGGCAAAAGGTGGCTACTTTGAAGAATCTCAAATCTCAAATATATTTTTATTTGTTTAACACTTTTTTGGTTGCTACTTGATTCCATATGTGTTATTTCATAGTGTTTATGTCTTCACTATTGTTCTACAATGTAGACAATTATAAAATAAAGAAAAACCCTTGAATGAGTTGGTGTGTCCAAACTTTTGACTGGTACTGAATTCTTGTGGGGACCAGAAGTAAACCAAAAAAATGTTGACCAACTGGGGACATATTTTTTGGACCCACAAGTAGTGTAAAGTACTTAGGTAAAAATACTTTAAAGTACGACTTAAGTTGTTTTTCGGGATATCTGTACTTTACTATTTATATTTTTGACAACTTTTACTTTACTAAAACAAATATTGTACTTTTTACTCCATACATTTTCCCTGACATCCAAAAGTACATTATGAATGCTTAGCAGAACAGGAAAAGGGTCCAATTGACACACTTATCAAGAGAACACATGGTCATCCCTACGGGCTCTATCTGGCAGTCTCAAATTAAATTCATATATATAAGTCATTTGAAATGATTTATACTTTGACTTTTGATAGTTAAGTATATTTAGAACCAAATACTTGTAGACTATTACTCAAGCAGTATTTTACTGGGTGACTTTCACTTTTACTTGAGTAACTTCTTACTAATGTAGGTACCCTAGCAGCAGGTAGCCTAGTGGTTAGAGCGTTGGGCCAGTAACTGAAAAGTTTCTGGATCGAATCCCTGAGCTGACAAGGTAAAAGTCTGTCATTCTGTCCCTGAACAAGGCAGTTAACCCACTGTTCTTGTAAATAAGAATTTCTTCTTAACTGACTTTCCTAGTTAAATAAATAACAAAAGTTATCTATACTTTACTCAAGTATGATGGGAACTTTTCCCACCACTGGTCCCCACAAGGTCAAAGGATACTTACTTAGTGTTAAGGATATAATTAGGTTTAGGGTTAGAGTTAGGAGCTAGGGTTAGTTTTAGGGTTAGGAGCAAGGATTAGGATTAGGGTTAAGGTTTTCGGGGGAGGTTTAGGATTAAGGTTAGGGTATTGTTAAGGTTAGGTTTAGAGTTAAGGGCTAGGGAAAATAGGATTTTGAATGGGACTGAATTGTGTTCCCTCAAGGTTAGTTGTACAATACTGTGCGTGTGTGCGTGTGCGTGTGCGTGTGCGCGTGTGCGCGTGCGCGTGCGCGTGCGCGTGTGTGTGTGTGTGTGTGTGTGTGTGTGTGTGTGTGTGTGTGTGTGTGTGTGTGTGTGTGTGTGTGTGTGTGTGTGTAAAATTTCACATTATACAAAAGAAACACAGAAAATTCATTTTTATTTTCTAAATGACCAAACATCCAGATGGTTTTCTCATTCCTAGGGAGTTGTTTGTCAGCTCGGTGCCCTAGTCCTCTCTTATCTCAGAATGTATTGATGTGTTTTCACTGCTGTTACTGTGTCCTTCAAGGCTCAACCTCTGGTATCTGGCTCTATTGTCTGTACAACTGCATCATGCTTAACCAATTGAAGAGTACATTCCCATTGTATCTTATCCACATTCTCCAACCTTTAACTTTCCATTGGTGGCAATTACTAAACTAGTTCAAGTCCATTGGCCCGGAGACATTAGACAGATAATGTGTGTCATCTTATCATTGATGACCCAAACACAGATTTTTCATTGTAATCATTGTGGTCTTAAAAGTTTAACTGAGAGTTTGACTGTGTTTTATGCATTTTCAAAGTCAACTTTAACACTGGTGTTTGACCCAAGCTATTAAACCCGGTGAACAGCGTGCCTTTGCCATCGGGCTTCTCAACCCCTGACTTCCAGTCTGATCACATGAGAAGATATCAAGATACCCTTAAATGACCTCTACCTCACATCAGATTAAAATGTAACTACTCACTCACCCAGAGCTCACTCCATGAGCTAGGTAATGGAGCAATACTCTCCTTCACATGATCCACACCTGCATGATTTCTGAGATACTGTTCAAAATAATACAGTGAATAAAGTGTGTCAGAGAGTACAGTCAGCCCCAGTAGATATGTATTAGTGTTTAGTCTAGCCTGGATGTCTCTGTCTATCTGGGACTGGCTTTCAGAGAGTACAGTCAGCCCCAGTAGACATGTATTAGTGTTTAGTTTAGCCTGGATGTCTCTGTCTATCTGGGACTGGCTTTCAGAGAGTACAGTCAGCCCCAGTAGATATGTATTAGTGTTGAGTCTAGCCTGGATGTCTCTGTCTATCTGGGGCTGGCTTTCAGAGAGTACAGTCAGCCCCAGTAGATATGTATTAGTGTTTAGTCTAGCCTGGATGTCTCTGTCTATCTGGGACTGGCTTTCAGAGAGTTTATCAATGATCTATTTACTCTATTTACAGGAGTGTTGATGACCTTGTCAGATAACAAGACAGAAGATCACTCTGAATATATGGCTATGCACTGTTGACCTGTTAATGTGTCTGGTGTGTGTGTTTGTGTGTGCATGCGTGCGTGTGCGCTCATGTTTGTTTGTGCACGGTTGTGTATGTGTCTGCGTGTCCATGAATGCACGGGAGAGAACAGAGTCAATTCTAAACATTTTTGCTGCTGTTGTAATAGCTCTACTTCACACTGCCGATCTCAGTAGAGTCTCACCTCAGTCCAACTGAAGATCCTGACACACAGACACTATGGGCGGAGGTAAGACTGAATCCATTGTCTTCCATTTCTATCATTACTTCAATTGATCCTTTTATACACTAAATGAACATCAAGGATATCTATTTTATTGTCTGATTTTTTATTCATTATGATTTCCTTTTCATTATGATATTGTTGCATTTAGTTGCAGAAACTGTCATTCAACAATTGATACTCATTCTTCTTTTGAAATGTTCTTCGAGTATTCATTTTAATGGATGGTCGTTCCTTCTGCCTTTCCCTCAGAAACATCACATGACATCTCAGACTACGACTTTAACTATGGTAAGTGTAGAGTGTTTGATGGAATATGTGTTTGGTTAGTAATGTGCATGTGGAAAGTTAAGTTAGCTTGAATAATATCATGTGCTATGAATGAACTAATTAATGAAATAAATGGTATTTTCATGTCAAATCGCCAGTTGGCAACCCATCCCTTATGGGATTAATTGACACATGAACAAACATTACAATAATTCACTGTTTTAATTAAATGATCTTTCTTCTTCTGGTGTTCTCTGCATTGCGCGTCGCATAGAGAGTGAAAAACGTTAAGGTAAAAATCTATACATAATAGTAAATAAGGTCGTCCAAACAATAATTATATCCCTAGAGCAGTAAAAGAATATACCTATGCTACCGTTCAAAAGTTTGGTGTCACTTAGAAGTGTCCTTGTGTTTGAAAGAAAAGCTATTTTTTGGTCCATCAAAATAACATAACATTTATCAGAAATAGAGTGTAGACATTGTTAATGTTGTAAATTAATATTGTAGCTGTAAACGGCAGACTTTTAATGGAATATATACAGTACATAGGCGTACAGAGGCCCATTATCAGCAATCACTCCTGTGTTCCAATGGCACGTTATGTTATCTAATCCATGTTTATAATTTTCAAAAGGCTAATTGATCATTAGAAAACCCTTTTGCAAAAATGTTAGCACAGCTGAAAACTGTTGTTCTGACTGAAGAAGCAATAAAACTGGCCTTTAGACTAGTTGAGTATCTGGAGCATCAGCATTTGTGAGTTCAATTACAAGCTCAAAATGGCCAGAAACAAACATCATGTTGGCAACATCATGTTGTGGGGGTGCTTTGCTGCAAGAGGGACTGGTGCACTTCACAAAATAGATGGCATCATGAGGGAGGAAAATTGTGTGGATATATTGAAGCAACATCTCAAGACATCAGTCAGGAAGTTAAAGCTTGGTCGCAAATGGGTCTTCCAAATGGACAATGACCCCAAACACACTTCCAAACTTGTGGCAAAATGGCTTAAGGACAACAAAGTCAAGGTATTGGAGTGGCCATCACAAAGCCCTGACCTCAACCCTATAGAACATTTGTGGGCAGACCTGAAAAAGCGTGTGTGAGCAAGGAGGCCTACAAACCTGATTCAGTTACACCAGCTCTGTCAGGAGGAATGGGCCAAAATTCACCTAACTTATTGTGGAAGCTTGTGGAAGGTTACCTGAAACATTTGGCCCAAGTTAAACAATTTAAAGGCAATTCTACCAAATACTAATTGAGTGTATGTAAACTTCTGACCCACTGGGAATGTGATGAAAGAAATAAAAGCTGAAATACATAATTCCCTCTACTATTATTCTGACATTTCACATTCTTAAAATAAAGTGGTGATCCTAACTGACCTAAGACAGGAAATTTTTACTAGGATTAAATGTCAGGAATTGTGAAAAGTTTACATTTATTTGGCTAAGGTGTATGTAAACTTCTGACTTCAACTGTACACACAAACCATTTACCACATAGAAGCTAAATATTTGTACAATTTAATTATAGGTAGCCCTTTTTCTTTTATTCCAGGCTTTATCTAAATATTACACAAACAGAAATACACAATGGGCAAAAAAAACATTTAAGTTTCTCCTCATCACTCAGCCACATAATGCCATGGTATATCTGGTGTGCTTTCTGGAATCAGAGCAAGTGTAAATCGTGATAGAAAGGGCAATAGAGGATAAAATGAGTTTCGCTCTCTATTTCTTCGAGGTCACAATAGTTACGTAGTCTTTCCTCTTCCATTTCACCACAGTGAGTTGTTTGTGTCTGATTTCCTCTCAGACTATCCCTTACTTAGAAGAGGAGGGCTCATCTTTGCTGCTGTGTTCTTCTGCCTGGGCATTGCTATCATCTTCAGTGAGTAGTGTCCTCCAGGCCAAAGAAATGTCAGGAACAAGCCTAGAACATGCCTATACCCAATGGGTACCCATTCTGCCTCAGATACATGCCTAACATGAATTAGCTTGTAAGGAAAATGTTCAAATGTGTCATTTCCTCGAATAAGGATACAATGGTACTGCAAAGAAGCCTTTGTGAAGTAGCTGTTGAATTATGTATTAAGGGACAAGCATTTGGGAGACTGTTGGTTTAGTGAACAATCTAAGTGAAAAGTGCTGTCGTTCTGCATTTAAAATGACATTTCTGAAGGGGAGATGGAGAAATAGTAAAGCTGTTCAGTGGGCCGGTTATGATGTGTAAAAGCTTCGTCTGTTTTCACTGTGAGTGTCTGACTGTGTTCCTCTGTGTTGACACAGGTAAAAAGCTCAGCTGTTGGAAGGGTCATGCAAAGTAAGAAAATACACAATCGTTGAACTCATCAGTGCTAAAACAGGAAACATTCAATTAAACGTTGAACATGGAAAGAAAAAACCACCTCCCGTACAAAGTGTTTCACACATACAGTATAAACATACACACATTATCTTACACTCGGCCCCTGGGTTCGATGGTTTGTCTTGTTTTTGTCTTGTCTACAGGCCTGTGAACACCGCTGAACCTTGAAACAAGGTAATGTAATGGTGTATTGACTGAGACAATCAGACCAACACAGCCTATATAATAGGCTTTAAACTTTAGACACATTATATGAGCTATTATCAATATCTAAATGTGTTCTTGTATTTTTTGTTCCAGACATTGACCAGAGACAGCCATGATTGGACCCAGGGACATCCCTATGACATCAAAACCTTGGAAAGATGAGGGATCACTATATATTTGTATTTTACAAATGGGGGAACAATATGAAGAGTGATGGGTGGTGACTGTCACATTACAATAATATAAAATGAGCATTAATAAAACATTTTTTGACATTGTTTGTTTCTTTGGTGACACTGAGGATTGAGGCACGGTCAATCCAAGTGATCTAGGCCTACTCCAGAATGGTATTTAGCCCTCTGGACACATAATACTGGTCCTCCATTCAGCATATGGTTTATTTAGACATTTGAACCAGAGCAATGCATATTGGTGGACAAACAATTATGGTCCAGGTGCAATAGAGATTTCAAACACAGGGTGGCAGCAATAAGGCATTAATTCAAACAATTTCTCAGATACCAAGGCCAGGCACTGACGCCAAATAGAAACTCCAAGCTGGTCGATGCCAGTTCCAAGAAGCAAGTTATGCATATTCCAAATTGTTATAAAACATTCTAAAGTTAAAGTAGTCACACGGATGGTCTGTGTCAGGATCTGTTGCAATGAGTTGGTAAAATTGCAAATCACAACGAACAAACCTGAATTGAAAACATTCAAATAACTCTCCCCTCCCCACTCCTTCACAGGAAGGCTAGAGACTCGACCTGAGACAGGTAGACACAGTGGCATTTAAATAATTTTGACATTTTCTTTAAAAAGCAACCAATTTTGGCGACATCTCAACCACTGACGAGCCAAGGCGTATTGATATTGGCTATCCTACTTCAACCCCTAGAGGGGCTCCATTTGAATTGCATTGGAAAGAAGACAATTCGCCTATTCTGTTTAGTAACATTTGGCCCAGTAACAGCTATTCTGTTAAGCAACATTTGGCCCAGTAACAGCTATTCTGTTAAGCAACATTTGGCCTAGTAACAGCTATTCTGTAAAGCAACATTTGGCCTAGTAACAGTTATACCGTTAAGCAACATTTGGCCTAGTAACAGCTATTCTGTTAAGCAACATTTAGCCCAGTAACAGCTATTCTGTTAAGCAACATTTGGCCCAGTAACAGCTATTCTGTTAAGCAACATTTGGCCAAGTAACAGCTATACTGTTAAGCAACATTTGGCCTAGTAACAGCTATTCTGTTGAGCAACATTTGGCCTAGTAACAGCTATTCTGTTAAGCAACATTTGGCCTAGTAACAGTTATACCGTTAAGCAACATTTGGCCTAGTAACAGCTATTCTGTTGAGCAAGATTTGGCCTAGTAACAGTTACACTGTTAAGCAACATTTGGCCAAGTAACAGTTATACCGTTAAGCAACATTTGGCCTAGTTACAGCTATACTGTTAAGCAACATTTGGCCTAGTTACAGCTATACTGTTGAGCAACATTTGGCCAAGTAACAGCTATACTGTTAAGCAACATTTGGCCTAGTTACAGCTATACTGTTGAGCAACATTTGGCCTAGTAACAGTTATACCGTTAAGCAACATTTGGCCTAGTAACAGTTATACCGTTAAGCAACATTTGGCCTAGTAACAGCTATACCGTTAAGCAACATTTGACCTAGTAACTAACAGATATTCTGTTAAGAAACATTTGACTGAGTAACTAACAGCTATTCTGTTAAGCAACATTTGGCCTAGTAACAGTTATACCGTTAAGCAACATTTGACAGAGTAACTAACAGCTATACCGTTAAGCAACATTTGGCTGAGTAACAGCTATTCTGTTAAGCAACATTTAGCCCAGTAACAGCTATACTGTTAAGCAACATTTGGCCCAGTAACAGCTATTCTGTTAAGCAACATTTGGCCTAGTAATCGCTATACTGTTAAGCAACTTTTGGCCTAGTAACAGCTATTCTGTTGAGCAACATTTGGCCTAGTAACAGCTATTCTGTTGAGCAACATTTGACCTAGTAACTAACAGATATTCTGTAAAGCAACATTTGACCTAGTAACGAACAGATATTCTGTAAAGCAACATTTGACCTAGTAACTAACAGCTATTCTGTTAAGCAACATTTGGCCTAGTAACAGTTATACCGTTAAGCAACATTTGGCCTAGTAACTAACAGATATTCTGTTAAGCAACATTTGACCTAGTAACTAACAGCTATTCTGTTAAGCAACATTTGGCCTAGTAACAGTTATACCGTTAAGCAACATTTGGCCCAGTAACAGCTATTCTGTTAAGCAACATTTGGCCTAGTAACAGCTATACTGTTAAGCAACATTTGGCCGAGTAACAGCTATTCTGTTGAGCAACATTTGGCCGAGTAACAGCTATTCTGTTAAGCAACATTTGGCCTAGTAACAGCTATACTGTTAAGCAACATTTGAACTAGTAATAGTTATTCTGTTAAGCAACATTTGGCCTAGTAACAGTTATACCGTTAAGCAACATTTGGCTTAGTAACAGTTATACCGTTAAGCAACATTTTGCCTAGTAACAGCTATACTGTTGAGCAACATTTGGCCTAGTAACTAACAGATATTCTGTTAAGCAACATTTGACCTAGTAACTAACAGCTATTCTGTTAAGCAACATTTGACCTAGTAACAGCTATACCGTTAAGCAACATTTGACCTAGTAACTAACAGATATTCTGTTAAGCAACATTTGACCTAGTAACTAACAGCTATTCTGTTAAGCAACATTTGGCCTAGTAACAGTTATACCGTTAAGCAACATTTGGCCTAGTAACAGTTATACTGTTAAGCAACATTTGGCCTAGTAACAGCTATACTGTTGAGCAACATTTGGCCTAGTAACAGCTATACTGTTAAGCAACATTTGGCCTAGTAACAGTTATACCGTTAAGCAACATTTGGCCTAGTTACAGCTATACTGTTAAGCAACATTTGGCCTAGTAACAGTTATACCGTTAAGCAACATTTGGCCTAGTAACAGCTATACTGTTAAGCAACATTTGACCTAGTAACTAACAGATATTCTGTTAAGCAACATTTGACCTAGTAACTAACAGCTATTCTGTTAATCAACATTTGGCCTAGTAACAGTTATACCGTTAAGCAACATTTGGCCTAGTAACAGTTATACCGTTAAGCAACATTTGGCCTAGTAACAACTATACTGTTGAGCAACATTTGGCCTAGTAACAGTTATACTGTTAAGCAACATTTGGCCTAGTAACAGCTATACCGTTAAGCAACATTTGACTTAGTAACTAACAGATATTCTGTTAAGCAACATTTGGCCTCGTAACTGACAGATATTCTGTTAAGCAACATTTGACCTAGTAACTAACAGCTATTCTGTTAAGCAACATTTGGCCTCGTAACAGTTATACCGTTAAGCAACATTTGGCCTAGTAACAGTTATACTGTTAAGCAACATTTGGCCTAGTAACAGCTATACCGTTAAGCAACATTTGACCTAGTAACTAACAGATATTCTGTTAAGCAACATTTGACCTAGTAACTAACAGCTATTCTGTTAAGCAACATTTGGCCTTGTAACAGTTATACTGTTAAGCAACATTTGGCCTAGTAACAGCTATACTGTTGAGCAACATTTGGCCTAGTAACAGCTATACTGTTGAGCAACATTTGGCCTAGTAACAGCTATACTGTTGAGCAACATTTGGCCTAATAACAGCTATTCTGTTAAGCAACATTTGGCCTAGTAACAGCTTGTCTATTTTCAGGTTAAATCTACAGGGATTTATAAATAAGTTCACCATTTCATTCAAAGCAAATTTGCAAACCTTAACCATATAGCAGATTTTGTTTAGGAAAAAATGTAACTGAAGTCTGGTTAAGTGAGTTATTGGGAGAAATAGCTTTTTTTGTTTTAACTTTAGGCCTATATCCATACTAACCGGAAGTAGCAGACATAAAAGAAAAGCCTGAAATTAGATACCTTACATGCTGGTCATGAGGAGAACAGAAAAAAAACTATCGGGGAGAATCCAGTAAATGTGGAGGAGGAGTTAAGATGTTGCCTTGTTAACACTGAGGTATACGTTAACATCCAAAACCAGAATACCTGTCACAGGCTCTCTTCCCATTTCACCTGAAAACCGGAATATCCTGTTGTTGGGAACTCGGCAGAGGCTATGCCCATACTGATTCATTGATGATGTTGCTGTATAGTGTAGGCCTTGCTAAACCTTGTTCCCCAGACACTTCTGCCCACATGAGATTAGGCCTACTGTATGTGAGGGTGTGGCAGTTTGTGGAGCAGAGGTAGAGGACACTAGACATAGATAGGAGAAACTGGTTTGATCAGGTGGGATAAAGTTGAATGATTAATCTCCCTTCCGGATGTTAGTAGAGTGTAGCTTCAAGTCTGTTGTTATTGTCAGGTATAGGATGAGGTGAAGATCGTATAGAGACAGATGTACAGTTGAAGTCGAAAGTTTACATACACCTTAGCCAAATATTTAAAATCAGTTTCTCACAATTCCTGACATTTAATCCCAGTAAGAATTCCATGTCTTGGGTCAGTTAGGATCACCACTTCATTTTAAGAATGTGAAATGACAGAATAATTGTAGAGAGAATTATTTATTGCAGCTTTTATTTCTTTCATCACATTCCCGGTGGGTCAGAAGTTTACATACACTCAATTAGTATTTGGTAGAATTGCCTTTAAATTGTTTAACTTGGGTCAAACGTTTCAGGCAGCCTTCCACAAGCTTCCCACAATAAATTTGGTGAATTTTGTCTCATTCCTCCTGACAGAGCTGGTGTAACTGAGTCAGGTTTGTAGGCCTCCTTGCTCGCACACGCTTTTTCAGGTCTGCCCACAAATGTTCTATAGGATTGAGGTCAGGGCTTTGTGATGGCCGCTCCAATACCCTGACTTTGTTGTCCTTAAACCATTTTTCCACAACTTTGGAAATATGCTTGGGGTCATTGTCCATTTGGAAGATCAATTTGCGACCAAGCTTTAACTTCCTGACTGATGTCTTGAGATGTTGCTTCAATATATCCACACAATTTTCCTCCCTCATGATGACATCTATTTTGTGAAGTGCACCAGTCCCTCCTGCAGCAAAGCACCCCCACAACATGATGCTGCCACCCCCGTGCTTCACAGTTGGGATGGTGTTCTTCGGCTTGCAAGCCTCCCGCGTTTTCCTCCAAACATAACAATGGTCATTATGGCCAAACAGTTCTATTTTTGTTTCATCAGACCAGAGGCCATTTCTCCAAAAAGTACGATCTTTGTCCACATGTGCAGTTACAAACCGTAGTAGGACTTTTTTATGCCGGTTTTGGAGCAGTGGCTTCTTCCTTGCTGAGCGGCTCTTCAGGTTGTGTCGATATAGGACTCATTTTACTGTGGATATAGATACTTTTGTACCTGTTTCCTCCAGCATCTTCACAAGGTCCTTTGCTGTTGTTCTGTGATTGATTTTCACGTTTCGCACCAAAGTACGTTCATCTCTAGGAGACAGAACACGTCTCCTTCCTGAGCAGTATGACGGCTGCGTGGTCCCATGGTGTTTATACTTGCGTAATATTGTTTGTACAGATGCACGTGATACCTTCAGGCGTTTGGAAATTGCTCCCAAGGATGAACCAGACTTGTGGAGGTCTACAAATCTTTTTTTGGAGGTCTTGGCTGATTTCTTTTGATTTTCCCATGATTTTAAGCAAAGAGGCACTGACCTTGAAGGTAGGCCTTGAAATACATCCACAGGTACACCTCCAATTAACTCAAACTATGTCAATTAGCCTATCAGATTATTCTAAAGCTATTACATCATTTTCTGGAGTTTTCCAAGCTGTTTAAAGGCACAGTCAACTTCTGACCAACTGGAATTGTGATACAGTGAATTATAAGTGAAATAATCTGTCTGTAAACAATTGTTGGAAAAATGACTTGTGTCATGCACAAAGTAGATGTCCTAACCGACTTGCCAAAACTATAGTTTGTTAACAACAAATTTGTGGAGTGGTTGAAAAACAAGTTTAAATGACTCCAACCTAAGTGTATGTAAACCAAAAGGCAGCGTGGTTAGTGTTCAACATATTTAATAACGATGATAAATGAGAACACTACAAAATAAAAAAAAAGTGAAAACCGAAACAGTCCTATCTGGTGCAATGACACAAAGACAGAAGACAATCACCCACAAAATATACCCAAAGAACATGGCTGCCTAAATATGGTTCCCAATCAGAGACAACGAAAGACAGCTGCCTCTAATTGAGAACCAATCTAGGCAACCATAGACATACAAAACTACCTAGAAAGGAGACAGCACCATAAACATACAAAACCCCTAGACCAGGCAAAACACATAAATCCCCCATGTCACCCTGACCTAACCAAAATAATAAAGAAAACAAAGATAACTAAGGCCATGGCGTGACACCCAGTGCAGACAGGCTTATGGGACAGGCTGACAAAACATGTTCATCAGTGAGACTGCTCTGTGCTCGGCTAATTATTCTTGAGTAAATAAGTCATCATGGAGCTGATAAAACACACACTCTCTCTCTCTCCCTGTGAGAAATATACTCTGTGAGGCACAGTCAGTCACACACACACACATTTTGTAACACTTTTATTACATGTCAGATCACACACACACACACTCTCATTTTCACACATTCCAGTCCAACCCTGAGTGGGGGTCAACGGCCACTGAGCCTACTTAGACTGGAGTGTCCTTCATTGGTCATCTGTCATTATGAGCATATTGGTACTACAACGGCAAGAGTTCAGTGTAATCAATCATTTGGATACATTTTTTTTAACCTTTATTTAACTAGACAAGTTAGTTAAGAACTGTCTAACACGGACGATGCTGGGCCAATTGTGTGCCACCCTATGGGGCTCCCAATCACAGCTGGTTGTGATACAGCCTGGAATCTAACCAGAGTGTCTGTAGTGACACCTCTAGCATTGAGATGCAGTGCCTTAGACTGGTGCCACTCGGGAGCCAGCAAGTCCATATATGGGGTTGGGGTGTTATTGTAAAAAACAAAATAATAAAAATTGTAGGCTATTGGTCTGTGTGTAATCGTTCCGTTGGCTCACCCAAACAGAGGACAGCAAATCCTGATCTCAAAAGGGATCTTTCAAGTCTCTCCATCTTTCTCTTGCTCTCTATCTCTCTCTTCCTCTCTCACACACGCACTCTCTCTCGCTCTGTATGTGTGTGTGTGTGTGTGTGTGTGTGTGTGTGTGTGTGTGTGTGTGTGTGTGTGTGTGTGTGTGTGTGTGTGTGTGTGTGTGTGTGTGTGTGTGTGTGTGTGTGTGTGTGTGTGTGTGTGTGTGTGTGTGTGTGTGTGTGTGTGTGTGTGTGTGTGACCATGCTGGAGAAAGAGCCTTACATATGCATGCATTTGTGCTCGTACTCCGTTGTCAGGAAGAGGAAAGAGAAGATAGAAGTGCTTCCAATTTAAGTCACTAATGCGACTCATTAGTCATATATCCTGCAATATATCTAGCAATCCCTCAGCGACTGAGTGAATCCACAAATAAACACACAAGTAATATTGTTGATTATAGGGATTTAGTCTCCAATGGTATCTGGAGTAGATCCATCCATAGCCAGAGAAACAGGTAGTTTAGTCCGTGTGGCACACAGGTGGGCACGCTCACCTGCGTGTCAGAGTCTGACAGCAGACATCCACCTGTGTTCGTCAAACCCGTGCACCCTCCCTCCTTTCCAATGATAAATGACCGAATGTCCACTCCTCAACTCAACTCAACCCTCGGCCGGCTCTGCGGTTCAATTTGACGCGTAACCATCGTTCCGCGGTGTCTCATGAGAATACGGAGGGAGGCTTCGCGTGTATGATAGTCACATCGAGGGGAGGAGACGTGGGCGGGTCTCACAGGCGCTTCTCATTTCCCCGCGATGGTTATCTGGGCAGCAGGGCTGGAGAGACCGCCGGGGAGCATAGTCGCCAGTCCAGCACCGAGACTCGCCTGGCCAAAGACTGCGCCGCACACTCGCCAGGATTGCCAAACATTCCTGAAAAATATACCTGCTATTTATGGCATGTGGCTTGTAACTTTACTCCTGCTGTACTCTCTCCAGGAAGGTAAGAAACACTGTTTTTATTTATTATCTTTAAAAAAAACTAAATCCAGTGAGTGTCTTACTTATTCTATCCTGATTAAAATCCGTACTGCAATATGCACTAATAATTGTAAAGAAACAACAGATGTAGCAGGAAAAAATAACTGAATTGATGTAGCCTATCAATGGAATCCATGAAATTAGGAGAGATCGGATTTGAAAAGGGTGTAAATTACTTTGTCTACAAAATCCATATTATTGTAACGGTGCAGGTAGAGGTGTTTTAGGTGTGAAGTAGCCTACATGTTTTGTTGATTGCTGTGTGGCGGTGTGCGCGGGTCCATGATGCCGCAAACGGTGCTGATAGCACGGTTTGTTTTCGCATTATACCAGCGAGAGTTATGAATATGTAAAATGGCTGGATAGGAAGAACGAACGAGGTGGGAGAGAGAGAGAAATTAAGAAAGGGATTGAAATGCCTGATTTTGTCGACTTTTTGAGCGGTCAAAACTTGAATGGGCACTGGCACATGTAGTGCGAAGTATTTGTTCAAATCTATGCTTATCATTTATTTAATTGTTAATCTTTTTTTAAATATCATTTGCTGTGATTATTTGACTTATTGGTGTCGTTTTGTGGGTCTGTCTGTGAATGTGTTTTTAGCGCTTGGCTATGGACACAGCCGTAATGTTCTGGAGGGGTGCTGTGAGGATTTTTGGGAGGTGATTTTGATGAGATTTTTGGCAAGAGTCCCTGTCTGGCGATGAGTAGGCTAGTTGCCATGTTGAAAAATGAAGTAACAAGTGAAGAGCTTCTTCCACATAAATTATGCACCCAAATTAATTACCACATAATGAAAATACAATTATCCTTTTCAAAATGTCCTCTTTTATTTTGTGAACATTATGAGTAAAATGTTGGTTAGGCCTATATGATTTCTCTTATAAAGTGCTTTCTGTTTTAAAGGGGAAAATCCTTGTTCAATATGACTGAAAATCCCCGACCTTATTACCTGATCTCCCTTGCTATTACAGTGTATTATAATCATTCTGAACAGCATCTAAACACCATCTCTGTCCTTTGTTTAGCCTGCCTGTTTTAAGTTATGTATGTATGTTTATGAGTTATGATTTCATAAATTAGCCTGGAGGATGATTCTCTTATGACGCCATGTGTAGGTCTGACAGACATTTGTCAATACTGGAAGGGCAAACTCATACAGCCTAGATACGTACTTACATTGGCGCTTACTTCTATTTAGGCTGTTTCGTGTTAATAATCGTTCAATGCCATATAAGCCTATAATTTTGGAGAAATAAGTCCTGTGCACATGAACGTTGAAATTTCGTATTTTCATAAATGAGTGTATTTACATTGAAGCATTTGGATGTCTCTCTGAATGCATATAGCAATTAAAATGAAGAAAAAAAGGTATAGGCACAAATGATCTCAGACCAGCATCCAATAGTCTTTTAAAACTATTTAATTCGATCTAATTTATTAGACCAAAGAAGGCCCCAGATGCTTGGGTGGATGTAGACAAGCCCAGGCGTGTTTCCCTCTAATAGCCCACCTGAACCCTGGCTGCTGTGTGTGCGCGCGCGTGTGTGTGTGTATTTGTGTGTATGTGTGTTTGTGAAAGGGGGGACACCCCTCCCTCTCTCCCTTGCGTTGGGCCTGTTTGCTGTGAAGTTGCGATTTCAATGTGGTTATAATTTCATTGTAACAATATATTGTGTGCATTTTTGTTGTTAAATGGTTCACTTTAATATTTTGTAACATCACATTTTAGTTGAATATTCTATTCCATACCTACTTCCATTTACAACGCAAATACACAAAATTCAATGAGCAAGCTAATTATTCACAGCGACAAATTGTTCAATTACGTAAATCAAAGAAAACAAATTAAAGAAGAGACACTCAAACCTATTTTAGTCAAAATGGCAGTAACAATCATTAGTATTAATTTGCTATATCTTTAAGTGTTGCAAATCGCTCAATCTTTTTTAGGCCTACAACCAATGTCGCTAAATGAAATAGCATACTTTTACGACCATTAGCGCTAAATTTCCTCACGGAAGATGGGCATTAGGCAATTTTGTCAAAATGGAATTCTTTTGAATGGATTTTTATAATCAGACTACATTATTTTCTAAATACATTTTTTGATAATCTAACACAGATTTGTATTCATGATTACCTAGAATGATGATCAATTAATGATGTAGGCATTTCAGAAATGCTATATTTGATGTAGAACATTTTGTCATTTCAGTGTCATTTTTAGGATGTATAGGTCTATTGAAAAAATATTAATTATGAAATTAAAATTAAATGAATATAATCAAATTGTCCCCTCAATTGCATTTGGAAACTGAGTTGAATAAATCAAAATATATGTTGTCATAAGGCATTCCCTCCATCGTCATAAGATCCAACTGTCACCCTCTACCCCTCCCTCCCTCCCACTCCTGCCCCTCCCTCATATAAAATAGAAATATGCTAAATTGGTCTCTCTCTATTTTAGCCCAAATCCCCAGCTGCCTTCTCCCCACAGCTGCGCAATTAGCGCTGGGTTCTGCCGTATCACCCAATGACAGAGCAGCAAAGCAGGTCACAGGACAGAAGCGTGCCAAGATAATTGCCCACAGTCCCTGCTCTTATTTTTCGAATCGAATATGTTCATAAATCACGTTTTCTATGCAATAATACTGAAATAATAAAATGCACAGCCCTTTTCGTAAACTTAGTATAGTCCTACTCCCACTTAATTGTAACGTGAAGGGTCAGATTGTATTCTTATAAACACAAACAAACATTGTCATATCTCGATTATTTGTTAGTGTAATTTAGATTCATTCTGACTCATTGAGTCGGTGCTGGTTGCCCTGGGTTCAATAAGAAGTCAAATAGTCTTAACCTACTCGCAAAAAGGTAAAAAGGCCTACTGTTAGAATTTCTATTTATTATTGTTTTCGTTTTGAGCCCAAATAAACCTTCAAACCTCCCTCCCGTAAAAAAATCATCCCGCAAACTTTTTCAATGGACTTCATGTGGGTACAAAACTATTTATATGTCCTTGGCCGGAGTTGCCTTTGCCTCTAATAAGGAACTAGAAAGGTGCGTTTTACCTCGGTGTAGTGTTGATTAGGTCTACTATTTAATAATGTTGTCAGATGTACAGTAGGCTGAACGTTACTGCTGCTGGTGTAAAAGTGGTGCGTTGCAGTGGTGAGGCTGGCAGGGGAGCGCAGGGGAGTTCAGAGCGCGCGGAGAGGAGCAATGGAACTTTCAGCGATAGGATCATGTCATATCGTCATGGCACATCGTACTAACCCTTACATTAACCGTCTTAAATTTCAGCTTCAATTGAACGTCCCAAGTATCCCCTTTGCGTTTCCCATTTGCTTTTCCAGTCTCTCCACATCCTCTCGCTCTTCTCTCAAACCATCCTTACAACGTATCGTACCAGAATGGAATAAAGTATCTCGGCAAAAATGCATTAGATTTAAAAAATGGATAACGAATATGTTGGAAAAACAGGGATATGAAACATGCGTTATGAACAACAGGTGAGGTGTCTAAGTTGATAATCTTTTATCACCTCTGTTCTTCATGTATTTGAGGGAATTTTAATGGTAGAACTCGGCTAGCAGGTGGTTGTTTTTGTCTAAGGTATGTTCTCTCTCTCGCTCTTTCATTCACTCTCCATTAGTCGCTCACTCACACACACTCCCCCTCCCGCTCTCTCCCTCATCACTAGGCAGAATTAAAGGATGGGGGAGGGGCGGTTTTATGCAGACTGTGCTGGGACTTGTGATCCACAGATTTGATATTCACATTATGAGAGAAACTGGCTGCTTTGATGTGAGGGGGAACGGGTCCATGGGGACTGCTGAAGAAGCACACTTTTCACTGACGCAGCATGGGCCTGGGGGGCGTATTGGGTGTACAGAAAGCAGGGGGGGGGGGAAACCCATGCCTTGATGAGATGTAACCCCCAACAACCCCCCAGCCCAGCACTCACTCACTCCTCCCCATCCCACACCAACCACCTTATCCCAGACCCCTAAGGATTGTTCATAAGCTTACACCCAGGGCTAACTCAGCCTTTTGGGGGCCCTAAGCGAGATTTGGTTGGGGGCCCACCACCTCACTGCAAAACATTTTAGTGGCCCCTCTCTTGATGGCGGAGAGAAACATTTATGTTTTTAAAGTAAATTTCCTGAAAATCTAAACATTTTGCCATGAGTTGGAGATCATTAAAAAAATATATATAACAAATTTAAGGCCAGGCACCACAGGCTGAAATGACATTTTTGCATCTACCTATCCATTAAGAGATTTGTTGGTATTTTGGTCTGTTAATATTAGTTCTTTCAAAAAGTAAGCATAAACATTTTAAAAACTTGGTTTAAATTAATATTTTCTTTAGTTTATCACACTACGTCATCAACATTTTTATGAATTTTAACCACTTTAAAATGTATTTATTTCTAAGGTGTATATGTATATACCAAAAGTGTTTTATTTAAGTCTACATTCAACACGTAAAAGTTGATTGTGATAGGATTAAGAGAAACACAAATCCATATTAAGGTGTGGTGCCTGGCCTTTTTTTGCCATGGGACAGAGAGAACATTTTTGCAGTTTTACACCTTATTTCTTGCAATTCTATCCATTTTGCCATGGGGTGGAGAGATTCTTTTTGCAGTTTTAAACGCCCACAAGAGTGGACATTCACTTTTTTTCAGCTGATAGACGATGCCCATAGCTTACCCATAATGTTGCACAACGATTTAAGTCAATAAGTCATAGTTTTTCATCATGAAATAGTCATAGTTTTTCATCATGAGCAAAGTCATTGTAGCCTATCATTTCACTTCACCTAGCTGTCAGAACCATGGCATGAGCACGGGCTGACTTGGCATTGCTGTTGCACAGCCCACCATGTAGAAAGAACCGCATTCTGTAGTCCAAACCGTTCAATAGTTAGGCTATCAATATTACCAGAGCTTAATCTCCTTTGTATTTCTATGGCAGATTCACGGCCGCAATTTATGGAAGATGCCAAAACTTTGGAGATAACAATAATTGGCAAAGTCAAAGATACTGATTTCCCCAATCCATCTGTGGCGAAGTTGTCCCTAAATGCTTATGACAAATCCAGCTCCAGAACCAGCCATAGCCTAGCCAGCTGGCTAATCTTCTGAGTACTATGTAGCAACAACATTCAACATTAGCTAGCTATATAATAGCATAATAGCTAGCTACACTGACAGCTGTCAGTGCCCTACTTGTTGTTATTTCTCCTCTCCACATGGAAATCACCACAATGTTCTCACCTCCAATTCGTGAATATGTATTAGCAGCAGCTGTTGGAATCAAAAATATTTTCCAATGGTTTCATTCTGAACAGAACCACTTTTTTTTTATTTTCGTTACACTGTTCTGACCAGTAAAATAAAGTTCTGAACCGGTTCGAACAAATACAAATTTAAAAAAGAAGTGTATATCATTCCTTTCTGTTCCTTTTTTCACCTTTGAAATCAACATTTCTTTTACATTAAGCTCATTAAATGATTTCACCAATTGGATAGACCTGGCAAGCTAGTTGTTTATGCACATGATGAACAGACACGTGTAGCCTATGGCGCAAGATGTAGGTGTGGAGAAAGCGAGAGAGGGGTGAGGAGGAGGATTGAAGTACTGGGCATCTTGTTATGACATGCATTATCTGAATTAGGTATACAGAACTATATCTAGGAGGAGCGGCTTCTTTGAAGGAACTTTGAAGGTTCTTTGAGCTAGCTAGCTAGCTAGCAAGCTTGTGCTAACACACTTTAGCTAGAAAGCTAACAAGCGTGTATGTGCAGAGTGGCACCAGAATCAAAAACACGTCTTATCTTTTTGTAGTTAATAAATCCAGTGTGAAATGTGATAACTAGGCCTATAGTATCTTTAATGTACCATCTACTGCATCTTGCCTATGCCGTTCTGTACCATCACTCATTCATATATTTTTATGTACATATTCTTCATCCTTTTACACTTGTGTGTATAAGGTAGTTGTTGTGGAATTGGTTGGTTAGATTACTCATTGGTTATTACTGCATTGTCAGAACTAGAAGCACAAGCATTTCTCTACACTCACATTAACATCTACTAACCATGTGTATGTGACAAATAAGATTTGATTTGAACGAGCATTGAAAAAGTGAATCCATTCTTCTCTGGCTAATAAAAAATATGAATCATGCTTGTAAAGGCCTGGTGTGTAGTGTCAGTACAGTAGCCTATCGTAGCATTCGGAGGTGGAGGGGAAGGTAGCCTAAAATAACAATATTAACCGGTTCTCGTGCTTTTATAATGACGGTTCTGTTCTGGAACAGTATAGATCAGTTTAGTTTCCGGTTCCGTTTATTTTCTAGTTTTCGGTTCTGTTCCCTGAACTGGTTCCAACCTCCGATTAGCAGCCTGCTTCATTCTTCGGATGTGAAACCTAAACGAGAATTTCCACTATAGGAATTACCCCCAGCGGCCGCTTATGCCTGGAGCCGGCCCTGCTTACACCTACCTCCATCTCCCTGTCTCTCCTTTTAATTTTTATGTACTTACCCTCCCCCTGCTCCTCACACACACACACACGCACACAAACACACACACACACACACACACACACACACACACACACACACACACACACACACACACACACACACACACACACACACACACACACACACACACACACACACACACACACACACACACACACACACACACACACACACACACGCACAGCAGACACACACGCACAGCAGACACGTTGGCACACAACTTCAAAAGTATCTGTGAGACTCACCAAGATCTGAGATAGCTAGCTTTCGGAAGGTTAGAGATGGATAGATGGAGGGGAATGAAGAGCACAGGGAGATGGAGGGAAGGAAAGGAGGAAGTGGAGTTTCAGTCTGGCTGAAAATGATCCTACGTCTGTCTCCATGGGAAGAGGTGCTCCATGATGTGTGACAGAGAGAAAGAGAGGAGGATGGGGGTTGTAAGGGAGCATTGATGTGTATGCACATGAGCAGAGGGTAAAAGACAGAATGAGGGAGAGATGAAGAAAAGGGGGGGAAGATGTAGAAGAGAAAAAGGCGTTATGTATTTGGTTGGGTTCAGGGAGTGAGGGTGTGAGAGTTTGTGTATTAAGGGGGTGAGGGTGGTGGGAATGTTGGCATTTGTTTACCAGCTCATCAGTGTGTGTATCGTGTTTAACATGCAATACGATTGTGTGTGTGTGTGATTTGTGTGTGTCGAGTGCATTTATTTGTCTGTGTGTGTGTGTGGAGTGAGAGGTGTAGGCCAGCTGCATTATGCATAATGAAGTATTGCATAGGCAATGGCTTCTGCATCTCGACATACATATTCATGTCTCGTTCTCTAGCAGGCTGCATAAAATAGTGTCTCAGTGTGTTCTGCGCACACTCACTCCTGCAGCCAGCTAACCAGCCAACCAGGGCTCAGCTCTACCAGCACTATTAGCAGGCTCCAATGCACTGCAACGAAAACACCCCACAATAAATAAGGGGAGGTGGATGTTTCGCTCTCTATCTTTTCGATTGTTTTTCCTCATCGTGTTTTCTTAGCGGTTTTGGACTGAACTTCCAGCTCAACAGGTCAACGCTTATGCTTTGGACTGAATTTGACTGAAAGGGCATTGGTTGATGTGTTAGCATGACATAGTACAGTAATAAGCTGGCAGTCAATGCACATTCAAATGGGATACTAGAATGTTTTGGCTGTATGATTGGTTCCATCCAGACTAGTTTGTCTTAAAAGCAGTCACTGATTCCACAAAATGGAGTTGGCCATTTTAGCCACTCGTTGCCTCTTTGGCTTCTCCTCCCATTGACTTGGATGGAACATGGAAGTCACCCGCACCAAGTTCACCCATTCCAAATACACATAAAATGTATTCACACTACATCCACATGTAGTATGTTGTATGTCTTTTTTTAGTCACATGTCAGTGCCACCATGGCAACCCCTCTTTTACCTCCCAGTTTGAATGTATCCTAAGTGCTGCTCAGAGCATGTGTGTCTGTGTGTTTGTCATTTGTGTGTCTGTTTCTGACAGCCTTTGAGTGTGTGTTTGTTGTGTGTGTGGTGTGTGTGTCTGTTTCTGACAGCTTTTGAGTGCCACTCCACCCTGCCCAGTACAGTACCCTCTGCCCCCCCAAGCCTCCTCACCCCCAGGCCCCTAATCTAAAGAGATGTGGTCCTGCTTCCCAGCCCCCCAGCTCCCCTAAGCTCTCAGGGTGACCCCCAGCCTTTAGCCCCCTTCCACCCCTCCACTTTAGTCCTGTCCCCACATTGGGAGATTATAGATATTGCAATCTTTAATATGGGCTTTATGCTCGAGGGCCATTATCAGTAATCTGCAAGGGGTGGGGGAGAATGTCTGACCTGGATTCAGTAGCCCACCATCGGATGGACAGCCAGAGTTCATATTTACCATCTCTAGCATACTGCCCTCAGTTGACGTAACATCATTATCCAGAGGAGCTGAACTTACTCTAGGTTTAATGTATAGA
>NC_068431.1:38473409-38473997 GCF_023373465.1 Oncorhynchus keta | reverse complement strand
TCTTACTGTAGGGTTAATGTATAGCCTCTGTCCATGGTGCTGATCTTACTGTAGGGTTAATGTATAGCCTCTGTCATGGTGCTGATCTTACTGTAGGGTTAATGTATAGACTGTCTATGGTGTTGATCTTACTGTAGGGTTAATGGATACCCTCTGTCATGGTGCTGATCTTACTGTAGGGTTAATGTATAGACTGTCTATGGTGTTGATCTTACTGTAGGGTTAATGTATAGCCTCTGTCCATGGTGCTGATCTTACTGTAGGGTTAATGTATAGCCTCTGTCCATGGTGCTGATCTTACTGTAGGGTTAATGTATAGCCTCTGTCCATGGTGCTGATCTTACTGTAGGGTAGACTGGGTTATCTTATAGGGTTAATGTATAGCCTCTGTCATGGTGCTGATCTTACTGTAGGGTTAATGGCCTCTGTCCATGGTGCTGATCTTACTGTAGGGTTAATGTATAGCCTCTGTCATGGTGCTGATCTTACTGTAGGGTTAATGTATAGACTGTCTATGGTGTTGATCTTACTGTAGGGTTAATGTATAGCCTCTGTCCATGTATAGCCTCTGTCTGATCTTACTGTTAG
>NC_068431.1:38409201-38473309 GCF_023373465.1 Oncorhynchus keta | reverse complement strand
CCTCTGTCCATGGTGCTGATTCCGTGAGAAAACGCTTCATGGTTTGATGTGTTGTTATCACCACCATCTGAATCTACATATGTAAATAATCTGTCTGTCGATTTCAGACAGAAGATGTGGCATATTACCTGTAAAACATTAAAGGCAATGAGCCCCTTTCAAACAGCCAGTTATTTACCACTTTCTTGCAGGTATACCCCTTTCATACATATCAGTGGTTAACTGGCACATTGGGACGGGGTGGGGGTGTTGTTAACCCATAGGGGGATGTTTGAATTTCAAATTAGGGAGGTGTTAAAAAATGGAAGTGTTGATAAATTGACCTGCAGAAAAAGCAGAGAACCATTCACACAGTACCGATGGCTGTATTTTGGTTACAGGTTCTGTGAAAATGCAGGAGTCATGAGTAGGTCTTTAGGTGGGGTTTAATGTACAATGCTATAAAGAAGCAGGCATGGTAAATTAGGGGGATTTTGTCTGTGTATGAAAGGGATATATGTGTTTACCAGAAGGGTACTAGAGAGCCTGGTGGAGATGTTTGGACAGTGGTGTCGGAGGGTCTGGACAGTGGTGTCGGAGGGTCTGGACAGTGGTGTCGGAGGGGCAGGACAGTGGTGTCGGAGGGGCAGGACAGTGGTGTCGGAGGGGCTGGACAGTGGTGTCGGAGGGGCTGGACAGTGGTGTCGGAGGGGCTGGACAGTGGTGTCGGAGATGCTGGACAATAGAGAGTCTACAGCTAGATATGAATTTCTGGGGTGGGGTGATTTCTCAGATCTCTGAAGCTCCAATGATCTGGCTACAGATCATTTAGCTTCATTCATACGTATGCTCGATGGTTAGATGAATGAGTTGAACTCTGTGTGCTGAGCTGAACCTGAAAGCTGATACAGAATGGGAGTTAGAGAAAATGTGTGTATTACATATTTGGGGGGGGCAGGGCAAAGATTTGGACACATCTGTCCATCTATGACAGGGTCATTTCTCTCTTCTAATCTTCCCCTCCTTGACCCTAAATGTGGGGACCTCCCTTTCTCTCTCTGCTGGGGCTGTGTCCCTAATCTGAGTACCCAGGAGGAACACTCCTGGTGTGTTAAATATTAAATATTAAACCGATTTAACTCTGCGTCTGGCATACAAATTCCAATCACATAACTTAACTGTGTGTTTCCTCTGTGAGTGTGTGTGTGTGTCTGTGTGTAGGTAGAGGCCTCCTCCCACATCCACCTAACCCACCAGAGGCTTTAGCCCAAATCCCTGGCTTTCTGCATCACATGACTGATGTTTGCAGCTGGACATTTGACATACATTTGTTCTGATTATTTTGCTCCACATTTGATGGGCATTCTTATCCTTCCTGTCTGTTACATCTGTTTATTACTATTCAGTTTAATTTATTATGACTTTAATTGAACTATTTTTTTTAAAACTAGGCAAGTCAGTTAAGAACAAATTCTTATTTTCAATGACAGCCCACAAACAGTGGGTTAACTGCCTGTTCAGGGGCAGAACCTTGTCAGCTCGGGGATTTGAACAACCTTTCGGTTACTAGTCCAACACTCTAACCACTAGGCTACCCTGCCGCCCATTGAATAACACCTGGGCAGATTTCCAGATGTGTGTTTTGAATATGGTGCTCAACAGTGTGTTTTTCAAGCAGTTCCTCACCTGTTATTTTACAACAGTGACACTTTACTTATACAGTTCTACTGTTCTACAGTTGTACTATTCTACAGTTCTATTAGTTCTACTACAGTTCTACAGTTCCACTGTTCTACAGTTCTACTGTTCTACTACAGTTCTACAGTTTTACTGTTCTACTGTTCCACTGTTCTACTATTATACTGTTCTACAGTTCTACTGTTCTACTGTTCTACAGTTCTACTATTCTACTATTCTACAGTTCTACAGTTCTTCAGTTCTACAGTTATACAGTTCTACTACAGTTCTACAGTTCTACTACAGTTCTACAGTTCTACTGTTTTACAGTTCTACAGTTCTACTACAGTTCTACAGTTCTACTGTTCTACAGTTCTACAGTTTTAATGTTCTACAGTTTTACTGTTTTACTGTTCTACAGTTTTACTGTTCTACTGTTCTACAGTTCTACTGTTCTATTGTTCTACAGTTCTACTATTCTACAGTTTTACTGTTCTACAGTTTTACTGTTCTACTGTTCTACAGTTTTACTGTTCTACTATTCTACAGTTTTACTATTCTACAGTTTTACTGTTCTATTTTTCTACAGTTTTACTGTTCTACTGTTCTACTGTTCTATTGTTCTCCAGTTTTACTGTTCTACTGTTCTATTGTTCTACAGTTTTACTGTTATATTTTTCTACAGTTTTACTGTTCTACAGTTCTATTGTTCTACAGTTTTACTGTTCTACTGTTCTATTGTTCTACAGTTTTACTGTTCTATTGTTCTGCAGTTTTATTGCTCTACAGTTTTACTGTTCTACAGTTTTACTGTTCTTTTGTTCTACTGTTCTACAGTTCTACTGTTCTATTGTTCTACAGTTCTACTATTCTACAGTTTTAATGTTCTACAGTTTTACTGTTTTACTGTTCTACAGTTTTACTGTTCTACTGTTCTACAGTTCTACTGTTCTATTGTTCTACAGTTCTACTATTCTACAGTTTTACTGTTCTACAGTTTTACTGTTCTACTGTTCTACAGTTTTACTGTTCTACTATTCTACAGTTTTACTATTCTACAGTTTTACTGTTCTATTTTTCTACAGTTTTACTGTTCTACTGTTCTACTGTTCTATTGTTCTCCAGTTTTACTGTTCTACTGTTCTATTGTTCTACAGTTTTACTGTTATATTTTTCTACAGTTTTACTGTTCTCCAGTTCTATTGTTCTACAGTTTTACTGTTCTACTGTTCTATTGTTCTACAGTTTTACTGTTCTATTGTTCTGCAGTTTTATTGCTCTTCAGTTTTACTGTTCTACAGTTTTACTGTTCTTTTGTTCTACAGTTTTACTGTTCTATTGTTCTACAGTTCTATTGTTCTACAGTTTTACTGTTCTACAGTTTTGCTGTTCTACTGTTCTACAGTTTTACTGTTCTACAGTTTTGCTGTTCTACTGTTCTACAGTTTTACTGTTCTACTGTTCTATTGTTCTACAGTTCTATTGTTCTTCTCTCTACACTACTTATTACTGACTGTGATATCTCTCTCCCCATGCAGTACACAGTGAGGATGTGGGCTCTACCAGGCTGTACTTTGTGAACGCGTCCCTCCAGAGGCTGACCTACTCCAGCTCGGTGGGGGTGTCTCTGCCCTGTCCGGCTGGCGGCACCCCCACCGCCATCCTGCGCTGGTACCTGGCCACCGGCGATGACATCTACGACGTGCCCCACATCCGTCATGTCCATGCCAATGGCACCCTCCAACTCTACCCCTTCTCTCCCTCCGCCTTCAACTCCTACATCCACGACAACGACTACTTCTGCACCGCAGAGAACCAGGCTGGCAAGATCCGCAGCCCGAACATCAGAGTCAAAGCTGGTGAGGAGGAGGAGGGGGGGTGTAGGAGAAGAGATGGCAGAGGGAAGGGACAGGTGAAGAGGGGGGAGGGGGAGGGGGAGGGGGAGAGGAGGTAGAGAGATTGGTTAATAGAAGTTAGAAGGACAGAGGGACAGAAGGAACTGATACTAAGAGGGTATAGAGGTTAGAGGGACAGAAGGAACTGATACTAAGAGGGTATAGAGGTTAGAGGGACAGAAGGAACTGATACTAAGAGGGTATAGAGGTTAGAGGGACAGAAGGAACTGATACTAAGAGGGTATAGAGGTTAGAGGGACAGAAGGAACTGATACTAAGAGGGTATAGAGGTTAGAGGGACAGAAGGAACTGATACTAAGAGGGTATAGAGGTTAGAGGGACAGAAGGAACTGATACTAAGAGGGTATAGAGGTTAGAGGGACAGAAGGAACTGATACTAAGAGGGGAGCGATAGAGGTTAGAGGGACAGAAGGAACTGATACTAAGAGGGGAGCGATAGACGTTAGAGGGACAGAAGGAACTGATACTAAGAGGGGAGCAATAGACGTTAGAGGGACAGAAGGAACTGATACTAAGAGGGGAGCGATAGAGGTTAGAGGGACAGAGGGACAGAAGGAACTGATACTAAGAGGGGAGCGATAGAGGTTAGAGGGACAGAGGGACAGAAGGAACTGATACTAAGAGGGGAGCGATAGAGGTTAGAGGGACAGAAGGAACTGATACTAAGAGGGGAGCGATAGACGTTAGAGGGACAGAAGGAACTGATACTAAGAGGGGAGCGATAGAGGTTAGAGGTTAGAGGGACAGAAGGAACTGATACTAAGAGGGGAGCTATAGAGGTTAGAGGGACAGAGGGACAGAAGGAACTGATACTAAGAGGGGAGCGATAGAGGTTAGAGGG
This sequence comes from Oncorhynchus keta, assembly GCF_023373465.1. NCBI lineage: Eukaryota > Metazoa > Chordata > Actinopteri > Salmoniformes > Salmonidae > Oncorhynchus > Oncorhynchus keta. The sequence goes on along the minus strand of NC_068431.1, from coordinate 38,468,896 downwards.
ACAGAGGGACAGAAGGAACTGATACTAAGAGGGGAGCGATAGAGGTTAGAGGGACAGAAGGAACTGATACTAAGAGGGGAGCGATAGAGGTTAGAGGGACAGAAGGAACTGATACTAAGAGGGGAGCGATAGACGTTAGAGGGACAGAAGGAACTGATACTAAGAGGGGAGCGATAGAGGTTAGAGGTTAGAGGGACAGAAGGAACTGATACTAAGAGGGGAGCTATAGAGGTTAGAGGGACAGAGGGACAGAAGGAACTGATACTAAGAGGGGAGCGATAGAGGTTAGAGGTTAGAGGGACAGAAGGAACTGATACTAAGAGGGGAGCGATAGAGGTTAGAGGGACAGAAGGAACTTATACTAAGAGGGGAGCGATAGAGGTTAGAGGGACAGAAGGAACTGATACTAAGAGGGGAGCGATAGACGTTAGAGGTTAGAGGGACAGAAGGAACTGATACTAAGAGGGGAGCGATAGAGGTTAGAGGTTAAAGGGACAGAAGGAACTGATACTAACAGGGGAGCGATAGAGGTTAGAGGGACAGAAGGAACTGATACTAAGAGGGGAGCGATAGAGGTTAGAGGTTAGAGGGACAGAAGGAACTGATACTAAGAGGGGAGCGATAGAGGTTAGAGGTTAAAGGGACAGAAGGAACTGATACTAAGAGGGAGCGATAGAGGTTAGAGGACAGAAGGAACTGATACTAAGAGGGGAGCGATAGAGGTTAGAGGGACAGAGGGACAGAAGGAACTGATACTAAGAGGGGAGCGATAGAGGTTAGAGGTTAGAGGACAGAAGGAACTGATATTAAGAGGGAGCGATAGAGGTTAGAGGTTAAAGGGACAGAAGGAACTGATACTAAGAGGGGAGCGATAGAGGTTAGAGGACAGAAGGAACTGATACTAAGAGGGGAGCGATAGAGGTTAGAGGACAGAAGGTACTGATACTAAGAGGGGAGCGATAGAGGTTAGAGGTTAGAGGGACAGAAGGAACTGATACTAAGAGGGGAGCTATAGAGGTTAGAGGTTAAAGGGACAGAAGGAACTGATACTAAGAGGGGAGCGATAGAGGTTAGAGGGACAGAGGACAGAAGGAACTGATACTAAGAGGGAGCGATAGAGGTTAGAGGACAGAAGGAACTGATACTAAGAGGGGAGCGATAGAGGTTAGAGGACAGAAGGAACTGATACTAAGAGGGGAGCGATAGAGGTTAGAGGTTAGAGGACAGAAGGAACTGATACTAAGAGGGGAGCGATAGAGGTTAGAGGACAGAAGGAACTGATACTAAGAGGGGAGCGATAGAGGTTAGAGGGACAGAAGGAACTGATACTAAGAGGGGAGCGATAGAGGTTAGAGGGACAGAGGGACAGAAGGAACTGATACTAAGAGGGGAGCGATAGAGGTTAGAGGACAGAAGGAACTGATACTAAGAGGGAGCGATAGAGGTTAGAGGGACAGAGGACAGAGGGAACTGATACTAAGAGGTGAGCGATAGAGGTTAGAGGACAGAAGGAACTGATACTAAGAGGGGAGCGATAGAGGTTAGAGGGACAGAAGGAACTGATACTAAGAGGGGAGCGATACAGGTTAGAGGTTAGAGGGACAGAAGGAACTGATACTAAGAGGGGAGCGATAGAGGTTAGAGGTTAAAGGGACAGAAGGAACTGATACTAAGAGGGGAGCGATAGAGGTTAGAGGGACAGAAGGAACTGATACTAAGAGGGGAGCGATAGAGGTTAGAGGTTAGAGGGACAGAAGGAACTGATACTAAGAGGGGAGCGATAGAGGTTAGAGGTTAGAGGGACAGAAGGAACTGATACTAAGAGGGGAGCGATAGAGGTTAGAGGGACAGAAGGAACTGATATTAAGAGGGGAGCGATAGAGGTTAGAGGTTAAAGGGACAGAAGGAACTGATACTAAGAGGGGAGCGATAGAGGTTAGAGGGACAGAAGGAACTGATACTAAGAGGGGAGCGATAGAGGTTAGAGGGACAGAAGGTACTGATACTAAGAGGGGAGCGATAGAGGTTAGAGGTTAGAGGGACAGAAGGAACTGATACTAAGAGGGGAGCGATAGACGTTAGAGGGACAGAAGGAACTGATACTAAGAGGGGAGCAATAGACGTTAGAGGGACAGAAGGAACTGATACTAAGAGGGGAGCGATAGAGGTTAGAGGACAGAGGGACAGAAGGAACTGATACTAAGAGGGGAGCGATAGAGGTTAGAGGGACAGAGGGACAGAAGGAACTGATACTAAGAGGGGAGCGATAGAGGTTAGAGGGACAGAAGGAACTGATACTAAGAGGGAGCGAAGACGTTAGAGGGACAGAAGGAACTGATACTAAGAGGGGAGCGATAGAGGTTAGAGGTTAGAGGGACAGAAGGAACTGATACTAAGAGGGGAGCTATAGAGGTTAGAGGGACAGAGGGACAGAAGGAACTGATACTAAGAGGGGAGCGATAGAGGTTAGAGGGACAGAGGGACAGAAGGAACTGATACTAAGAGGGGAGCGATAGAGGTTAGAGGGACAGAGGGACATAAGGAACTGATACTAAGAGGGGAGCGATAGAGGTTAGAGGGACAGAAGGAACTGATACTAAGAGGGGAGCGATAGACGTTAGAGGGACAGAAGGAACTGATACTAAGAGGGGAGCGATAGAGGTTAGAGGTTAGAGGGACAGAAGGAACTGATACTAAGAGGGGAGCTATAGAGGTTAGAGGGACAGAGGGACAGAAGGAACTGATACTAAGAGGGGAGCGATAGAGGTTAGAGGTTAGAGGGACAGAAGGAACTGATACTAAGAGGGGAGCGATAGAGGTTAGAGGGACAGAAGGAACTTATACTAAGAGGGGAGCGATAGAGGTTAGAGGGACAGAAGGAACTGATACTAAGAGGGGAGCGATAGACGTTAGAGGTTAGAGGGACAGAAGGAACTGATACTAAGAGGGGAGCGATAGAGGTTAGAGGTTAAAGGGACAGAAGGAACTGATACTAACAGGGAGCGATAGAGGTTAGAGGGACAGAAGGAACTGATACTAAGAGGGGAGCGATAGAGGTTAGAGGTTAGAGGGACAGAAGGAACTGATACTAAGAGGGGAGCGATAGAGGTTAGAGGTTAAAGGGACAGAAGGAACTGATACTAAGAGGGGAGCGATAGAGGTTAGAGGGACAGAAGGAACTGATACTAAGAGGGGAGCGATAGAGGTTAGAGGACAGAGGGACAGAAGGAACTGATACTAAGAGGGGAGCGATAGAGGTTAGAGGTTAGAGGGACAGAAGGAACTGATATTAAGAGGGGAGCGATAGAGGTTAGAGGTTAAAGGGACAGAAGGAACTGATACTAAGAGGGGAGCGATAGAGGTTAGAGGGACAGAAGGAACTGATACTAAGAGGGGAGCGATAGAGGTTAGAGGGACAGAAGGTACTGATACTAAGAGGGAGCGATAGAGGTTAGAGGTTAGAGGACAGAAGGAACTGATACTAAGAGGGGAGCGATAGAGGTTAGAGGACAGAGGGACAGAAGGAACTGATACTAAGAGGGGAGCGATAGAGGTTAGAGGACAGAAGGAACTGATACTAAGAGGGAGCGATAGAGGTTAGAGGGACAGAAGGAACTGATACTAAGAGGGAGCGATAGAGGTTAGAGGTTAGAGGGACAGAAGGAACTGATACTAAGAGGGGAGCGATAGAGGTTAGAGGGACAGAAGGAACTGATACTAAGAGGGGAGCGATAGAGGTTAGAGGTTAGAGGGACAGAAGGAACTGATACTAAGAGGGGAGCTATAGAGGTTAGAGGTTAAAGGGACAGAAGGAACTGATACTAAGAGGGGAGCGATAGAGGTTAGAGGGACAGAGGGACAGAAGGAACTGATACTAAGAGGGGAGCGATAGAGGTTAGAGGGACAGAAGGAACTGATACTAAGAGGGGAGCGATAGAGGTTAGAGGGACAGAAGGAACTGATACTAAGAGGGGAGCGATAGAGGTTAGAGGTTAGAGGGACAGAAGGAACTGATACTAAGAGGGGAGCGATAGAGGTTAGAGGGACAGAAGGAACTGATACTAAGAGGGGAGCGATAGAGGTTAGAGGGACAGAAGGAACTGATACTAAGAGGGGAGCGATAGAGGTTAGAGGGACAGAGGGACAGAAGGAACTGATACTAAGAGGGGAGCGATAGAGGTTAGAGGGACAGAAGGAACTGATACTAAGAGGGGAGCGATAGAGGTTAGAGGGACAGAGGGACAGAGGGAACTGATACTAAGAGGTGAGCGATAGAGGTTAGAGGGACAGAAGGAACTGATACTAAGAGGGGAGCGATAGAGGTTAGAGGGACAGAAGGAACTGATACTAAGAGGGGAGCGATACAGGTTAGAGGTTAGAGGGACAGAAGGAACTGATACTAAGAGGGGAGCGATAGAGGTTAGAGGTTAAAGGGACAGAAGGAACTGATACTAAGAGGGGAGCGATAGAGGTTAGAGGGACAGAAGGAACTGATACTAAGAGGGGAGCGATAGAGGTTAGAGGTTAGAGGGACAGAAGGAACTGATACTAAGAGGGAGCGATAGAGGTTAGAGGTTAGAGGGACAGAAGGAACTGATACTAAGAGGGGAGCGATAGAGGTTAGAGGGACAGAAGGAACTGATATTAAGAGGGAGCGATAGAGGTTAGAGGTTAAAGGGACAGAAGGAACTGATACTAAGAGGGGAGCGATAGAGGTTAGAGGACAGAAGGAACTGATACTAAGAGGGAGCGATAGAGGTTAGAGGACAGAAGGTACTGATACTAAGAGGGGAGCGATAGAGGTTAGAGGTTAGAGGGACAGAAGGAACTGATACTAAGAGGGGAGCGATAGACGTTAGAGGGACAGAAGGAACTGATACTAAGAGGGGAGCAATAGACGTTAGAGGGACAGAAGGAACTGATACTAAGAGGGGAGCGATAGAGGTTAGAGGGACAGAGGGACAGAAGGAACTGATACTAAGAGGGGAGCGATAGAGGTTAGAGGGACAGAGGGACAGAAGGAACTGATACTAAGAGGGGAGCGATAGAGGTTAGAGGGACAGAAGGAACTGATACTAAGAGGGGAGCGAAGACGTTAGAGGGACAGAAGGAACTGATACTAAGAGGGGAGCGATAGAGGTTAGAGGTTAGAGGGACAGAAGGAACTGATACTAAGAGGGGAGCTATAGAGGTTAGAGGGACAGAGGGACAGAAGGAACTGATACTAAGAGGGGAGCGATAGAGGTTAGAGGGACAGAGGGACAGAAGGAACTGATACTAAGAGGGGAGCGATAGAGGTTAGAGGGACAGAGGGACAGAAGGAACTGATACTAAGAGGGGAGCGATAGAGGTTAGAGGGACAGAAGGAACTGATACTAAGAGGGGAGCGATAGACGTTAGAGGGACAGAAGGAACTGATACTAAGAGGGGAGCGATAGAGGTTAGAGGTTAGAGGGACAGAAGGAACTGATACTAAGAGGGGAGCTATAGAGGTTAGAGGACAGAGGACAGAAGGAACTGATACTAAGAGGGGAGCGATAGAGGTTAGAGGTTAGAGGGACAGAAGGAACTGATACTAAGAGGGGAGCGATAGAGGTTAGAGGGACAGAAGGAACTTATACTAAGAGGGGAGCGATAGAGGTTAGAGGGACAGAAGGAACTGATACTAAGAGGGGAGCGATAGACGTTAGAGGTTAGAGGGACAGAAGGAACTGATACTAAGAGGGGAGCGATAGAGGTTAGAGGTTAAAGGGACAGAAGGAACTGATACTAACAGGGGAGCGATAGAGGTTAGAGGGACAGAAGGAACTGATACTAAGAGGGGAGCGATAGAGGTTAGAGGTTAGAGGGACAGAAGGAACTGATACTAAGAGGGGAGCGATAGAGGTTAGAGGTTAAAGGGACAGAAGGAACTGATACTAAGAGGGGAGCGATAGAGGTTAGAGGGACAGAAGGAACTGATACTAAGAGGGGAGCGATAGAGGTTAGAGGGACAGAGGGACAGAAGGAACTGATACTAAGAGGGGAGCGATAGAGGTTAGAGGTTAGAGGGACAGAAGGAACTGATATTAAGAGGGGAGCGATAGAGGTTAGAGGTTAAAGGGACAGAAGGAACTGATACTAAGAGGGGAGCGATAGAGGTTAGAGGGACAGAAGGAACTGATACTAAGAGGGGAGCGATAGAGGTTAGAGGGACAGAAGGTACTGATACTAAGAGGGGAGCGATAGAGGTTAGAGGTTAGAGGGACAGAAGGAACTGATACTAAGAGGGGAGCGATAGAGGTTAGAGGGACAGAGGGACAGAAGGAACTGATACTAAGAGGGGAGCGATAGAGGTTAGAGGGACAGAAGGAACTGATACTAAGAGGAGAGCGATAGAGGTTAGAGGTTAGAGGGACAGAAGGAACTGATACTAAGAGGGGAGCGATAGAGGTTAGAGGGACAGAAGGAACTGATACTAAGAGGGGAGCGATAGAGGTTAGAGGGACAGAAGGAACTGATACTAAGAGGGGAGCGATAGAGGTTAGAGGGACAGAGGGACAGAAGGAACTGATACTAAGAGGGGAGCGATAGAGGTTAGAGGGACAGAAGGAACTGATACTAAGAGGGGAGCGATAGAGGTTAGAGGGACAGAGGGACAGAGGAACTGATACTAAGAGGGGAGCGATAGAGGTTAGAGGACAGAAGGAACTGATACTAAGAGGGGAGCGATAGAGGTTAGAGGACAGAAGGAACTGATACTAAGAGGGGAGCGATAGAGGTTAGAGGTTAGAGGGACAGAAGGAACTGATACTAAGAGGGGAGCGATAGAGGTTAGAGGTTAAAGGGACAGAAGGAACTGATACTAAGAGGGGAGCGATAGAGGTTAGAGGGACAGAAGGAACTGATACTAAGAGGGGAGCGATAGAGGTTAGAGGTTAGAGGGACAGAAGGAACTGATACTAAGAGGGGAGCGATAGAGGTTAGAGGTTAGAGGGACAGAAGGAACTGATATTAAGAGGGGAGCGATAGAGGTTAGAGGTTAAAGGGACAGAAGGAACTGATACTAAGAGGGGAGCGATAGAGGTTAGAGGGACAGAAGGAACTGATACTAAGAGGGGAGCGATAGAGGTTAGAGGGACAGAAGGTACTGATACTAAGAGGGGAGCGATAGAGGTTAGAGGTTAGAGGGACAGAAGGAACTGATACTAAGAGGGGAGCTATAGAGGTTAGAGGTTAAAGGGACAGAAGGAACTGATACTAAGAGGGGAGCGATAGAGGTTAGAGGGACAGAGGGACAGAAGGAACTGATACTAAGAGGGGAGCGATAGAGGTTAGAGGGACAGAAGGAACTGATACTAAGAGGGGAGCGATAGAGGTTAGAGGTTAGAGGGACAGAAGGAACTGATACTAAGAGGGGAGCGATAGAGGTTAGAGGGACAGAAGGAACTGATACTAAGAGGGGAGCGATAGAGGTTAGAGGGACAGAAGGAACTGATACTAAGAGGGGAGCGATAGACGTTAGAGGGACAGAGGGACAGAAGGAACTGATACTAAGAGGGGAGCGATAGAGGTTAGAGGGACAGAAGGAACTGATACTAAGAGGTGAGCGATAGAGGTTAGAGGGACAGAGGGACAGAGGGAACTGATACTAAGAGGGGAGCGATAGAAGTTAGAGGGACAGAAGGAACTGATACTAAGAGGGGAGCGATAGAAGTTAGAGGGACAGAAGGAACTGATACTAAGAGGGGAGCGATAGAAGTTAGAGGGACAGAAGGAACTGATACTAAGAGGGGAGCGATAGAGGTTAGAGGGACAGAAGGAACTGATACTAAGAGGGGAGCGATAGAGGTTAGAGGGACAGAGGACAAAACCAAAAGGGAGAGGATTGATTGACAGCCTGCTGGCCACAGCACAAGCCACTCAGAGAAGAACCTGTTCAAACCCTGGTCCCAAACCCAGCCTGACCTAGAACACAGTCTACTCTGCTGTGACAACATCTGTAACACACAGGCAGACACACAGCGAACACAGGCGAGCCTTGCCCAAACACAGGGTCACTGAACTCTGTTACACACCACAGACCCTTCAGCCTCATCATCATGGTGAATTAAGGCCACTGACCTGTGTCCCTCCCTAGCTTACTTAACAACCTTCAATTATCCCTTATCCTTCATCTGGTTTGATACTGTATTGCCCACAAACACAGTATGTACTGTACATGTGTTGCAAGTGACATCATAGAAGCACAAAACACTCCCACTAACGACAGTATCTATGCAGATGTTGCGGCTGCTGCTAGTTGCTATGCTATTCCTAAAGCATCAGCTGACTAGCCCGATGCTTTCTCCCTCCATCTTATTCTCTCTATTTCTGTGTCCTCTCTTTCTCTTCATGTCCTCTCTTCCTCCTCTCTCCTTCCTCCTCTCACACCATCCTCTGGTACCATGCTAAATATAGCCGCAGTGGCACGCTTCTTTCATTATCTCTCATTATGAAACCTAATTGGTGCACTCCATTGATTAGACTTCATGCCAGTGCTTTAACAAGGTGTACCTCTTATAAACCAGCACAGAATATAGCTGATGTGGGTGTACATATAGATTTCTCTGGGTCTATCCATCCATTCTATCCATTTCATATCATATACTGGATCTACCCAGTGGAGGTGAGATGTTCCGTTGAACCAGTTGGTCAAGTGATCACCTGGACCAACCCCTTGTAGACACTTTTACAATTCTTCTCTTGTCGTTGTTCCGCCACCCTTCCTGCCTCCCTCTCTCACTTCCTCTCTCCCTCTCTGTCCATCATTCACATCAGGGCAGACAGTCCCTCCCCCGCTCCTCCTGCTGTCAGCATCTGTTTTCATATTCTGCCTCCCAACACCGACCTGCACTAATACATATTCCTACTAATACTAATACTAGCTAGAGCCAAACCAGTGGAGGATTATGGAGAGAGAGGGAGAGAAATGGAGAGAGAGATGGAGAGGGAGAGAGAGAGACAGACAGAAAGAGAGAGAGAGCCTGTGATCTGAACTGCATGCCAGCAGGTCGGTCGCTACTCTCCACTTGCTCCTTGCTGCTGCTGCCTTCATTCCCTCATGACCCAAAATCTCACCCCCTAAGGGGACTAGGGATTAGCATTTGGTCAGGGAGGTATGTATGGTCAGGGAGGTATGTATGGTCAGGGAGGTATGTATGGTCAGGGAGGTATGTATGGTCAAGGAGGCATGTATGGTCAGGGAGGTATGTATGCTCAGGGAGGTATGTATGGTCAGGGAGGTATGTATGGTCAGGGAGGTATGTATGGTCAGGGAGGTATGTATGGTCAGGGAGGTATGTATGGTCAGGGAGGTATGTATGGTCAGGGAGGTATGTATGGTCAGGGAGGTATGTATGGTCAGGGAGGTATGTATGGTCAGGGAGGTATGTATGCTCAGGGAGTGTTCAGAGGTTCTGGTCTGGGGTTTAGGGTCAGGATGCCTTGGTGTTCTTGTGGTCTGGTTAGGGTGTTGTGGTCTGGTTAGGGTGTTGTGGTCTGGTTAGGGTGTTGTGGTCTGGTTAGGGTGTTGTGGTCTGGTTAGGGTGTTGTGGTCTGGTTAGGGTGTTGTGGTCAAGGAGTTTGTGTAATGGGGTTACTACAACTTGGTTTAAAGTTAGAGTATTTAGAGCATTAAATGGGGTTAGGGCTAGTAAATAAACAGTAAATAAACTACTTTGTAGATATCCATAATGTTATGTACATTTGTTGGTGAACTCTCTCTTTACTGCATAGCTACAGTGGGCGATTATTCAAATGTCGATGATACAATTTCCATCATAGCGTGATTTTATGAATCCATTCACTGTTCCCATGTTTTATACAATCATTTCCACATCGAATTCTATGTCTAATGTATTCATATGTTTCGATATGTAAAGTGGAAGTAGTAATGTATGTTGATGTGTTGTTATACTGCGGTAGGATTCTAACGTTAGTGTAACAGTGCCTGTTCTCTACACTGCACTGCTGTTACCAGGGAGGGGGCTTCCAAAGCTGTTTCTTAGCAACCTTCAAATATGTCCTAGCTTCTCCTGATTTCACTAATGAGTTCATGCACATTCAGGAGAGTGTCAAATACTGCATGAACATGTATGAACAGTGAATCAGCGCCAATACAGACGGTTTTACTAAAGCTGGGTTGTTATCTCTAGCACAGTGCTTTAATACTACCATGCATTCTGGAGACACAGTTGTGTACAAAACAATGGAATAGTGTCTGATGATGATGTCATGGTGAAAGCTAGCCAATCATTTTTGGGGGGTTTATCCTGCTCAGAAATTGGGTTGCGTAGTCAATGATGAAAACAGATGTACTGTGGAATTAGTGTTATTGACTTGTTCTAACAATAGACCAAACCAGATTCTGAATTGTTCCCAATATGTTTGCAAATGTATTGCTGTAGATTCAGTACATCTGTATTATTAGTAGATTCTTTTGAAATCCAAAATATAATATAAAAACTGTCGTCTAACTTGTTTCTGTTAATGATTCTTACAACATAGACTATTGTCCAAAACATCTCATACTGTATATTCCACTACATCTCTAGTATTCACTTGTTCTTATACCAAAGAAAGATTTTAACATCAAATACTCTAAAATATTAAAATATGTGTTACTATATTTACAATGTTTCAGGGAGATCCGGGCTGGTTTAGTCTGGAGGGGAATGACCCCTGAGTTGGTGTCCTCTAGTACATTCTAATGCCTTGATTCCATCCGAAATACGCAGCTAAATCATTTAATACTTTAGCGACTTTACCTCCAAGATTGGTCAAATTAGTTGTGGTATGGAGTAGAAAGACATGACTTTCCAAATAAAATGACTGAAAATGTATGAATTCAGTGTATTGTTAGTTGTTTCAGAGATTGTTTAGGCCTTTATGATCAGGACTGTTTTCTAAGTAAGATAACCTTTTTTAACATTAAACCTGTCTTCTCGTGATGACAGTCATATTTACAGTTGTTTGTAATTTGGGTGAGCTATCCCTTTAACCGTTTGGCCTGTCAATCAATAATTCTGGGTGGGATTGTCAGGGGAGGTGAAAGGATGTTTGTGAGTCACAGAGTTGGTAGGGTTTCAGACCTGTCAATCAATCACTGTGGGTGGGACATTGAGGGAAGGCGGTAGATTAGTAATCTAGTCAGAAAAGATAGTTTAGTCTAGTTGTAGAGAAATAATATAGAATTGCAGGTAATTGGTTTCAAATGTTAAAAAAATTATATACAATGTCAGACATGCATGAATAGACCTACAGGTGTTTGTAGAATGAAGCAGGTGTTAAATATGGGCTTTGCTACACAGAAAGCAGCAGTTGATTAGGCTACTCCATTGTCGACACTAATCAAATCAATAGGCCTGTATTAATATATTTCATAATACCATACCATGTGTCATAAAATATGCTGTTATAGCTTTCAATCTGTTTTCTTGTATCATTTGGACCAGAATGAGGCTCTCTCTCCACTACTATTGTTCCTGCAGTGAGGAGTCAACAGTCTAATGTTTTCATCATTTATCTGCAGATCAAAAAGCATGAGTAGCCTACCAGTAAGCAAATTAGGGAGCAGAATGAACAGCTCTCTCACCGATGCGATCTGGTTCCGTTCACTTAAAAGTGTTCCCGATGCTCCTGAGTGGTGCAGCCGTCTAAGACACTGCCTCTCAGCGCAAGAGGCATCACTGCAGTCCCTGGGTCAAATCCAGGCTGCATCACATGCGGCCGTGGTTGGGAGTCCCACAGGGCGGCGCACAATTGGCCCAGCGTCGTCTGGGGTAGGCCGTCATTGTAAGTAAGAATTTGTTCTTAACTGGCTTGCCTAGTTAAATAAAAAAATGATGTAAATTTAAAATAAATCTACTTTATATTCATCACCTCCAGCACCACCCCAACATCAACATATGTGAAAATGGCGCGTTTCTGTTTTGTAGTAAAAAATATAGAGGAAGATAAGTGTTTCCAATGACATCATCAACCAATTAGTAGACATTTAGAAGGCAAGGCCTACTCATAATTGGTTAAAATCACACGATGCACACCGATGATGTCATCATTGGAAAAACTATTTCTTCTTTACTACAAAACATAGCTGTTAGTCCGTGAACAGCTCATCACTAGGCTACACTGATAAGTCACTTTATCGCTCTCTGGCAAGTCTCGACATGGGTTTCGAAACCTAGGAAAATACAAACAAGATCGTTGGTTTACTGTGATACCATGGACATGTCACTACGTTGTATGATTTAAGCAAAAGGATATAGGAGATTGACTTTATTCAGTCAGTTTGACACCTTTAATAATAAACTAGTCAACACTTGTTCTTTCTGTCGTCAATCAAACCCCAGTAATAGCCGATGCTCCCTGACTCAGGCTGTGTAGGCCTCTGAAACACGCAGAAGAAAATAGATGAATGCGCCACAAAACAATACTTAAGTGGATTTCATTTCAATTCATTGTTACCACTGTACATTCCCTCACAGGAGGCCATGTTCATGCTCCCCCTCGACTGCAACCAACCACAGCACACATAAATACAACAGGTACTGAGAGGCGGGACCAACAGCAGACTGACAAACCAGCAGTGTGTCGCTGTCATCTCTCGCTTTGTAACCAAGCGTAAAAAGAACCAAAGCGGAGTCCCTACATCTGTGTTTCAGGGGAAACGGAAGTTAGGTTGAAAATACTCTATCCCCGAAAACCGGAAAACATCCGCTTCCTGCTGACACGGTGGAGTGCGCTGGCTTTGTGACTGACAGGTGCCTGTCCTGTCAATAGATCACTAGAAGATGCATATAGTTCATTCTAGTGGGAGAAGACTATACAGTCTTTTCTGACAAGTGAATTCAAACATTTTGATGTAAAGAAGCCTAGTTAATAATTAAGAGTCTATTGGCGCATCCGTGTGCACCAATCTAAGAAACATAATAAAAAGATCCCCATCAAAATCTGTCAATTTAAGCTAGAGAGATCAGTTGTTGCATGGGCTACGTCTCAAACCATCGCGTCCTCCTATGTCAGCGTTCTGCGGGGGAAGGTGGCCGAGCTATAGCGGTGTTTGGCAGACCATGAGACATCCCGCAAAATCAGTCTTCTCACAAGAAACGTTGGTAGCGTGCGAACGGGTTGGCCTAAAAACGAATATGACCCCCAGTGTCCCGGGACTAGTCTGAAGGTAACCCATACAAACTAATATGACCCCCATAAGTGTCCCGGGACTAGTCTGAAGGTAACCCATACAAACTAATATGACCCCCATAAGTGTCCCGGGACTAGTCTGAAGGTAACCCATACAAACTAATATGACCCCCAGTGTCCCGGGACTAGTCTGAAGGTAACCCATACAAACTAATATGACCCCCATAAGTGTCCCGGGACTAGTCTGAAGGTAACCCATACAAACTAATATGACCCCCAGTGTCCCGGGACTAGTCTGAAGGTAACCCATACAAACTAATATGACCCCCATAAGTGTCCCGGGACTAGTCTGAAGGTAACCCATACAAACTAATATGACCCCATAAGTGTCCCGGGACTAGTCTGAAGGTAACCCATACAAACGAATATGACCCCATAAGTGTCCCGGGACTAGTCTGAAGGTAACCCATACAAACTAATAGAATGATAGAGGTAGTTTTGTGTCCAAAAAACTTAAATATTTCCTGAGCTTTCTTATATCTCCTAGATATAGGACAGACACTTCAAAACCTTATTCCCTATGAAAAAAATGTTTTTATACCTAATGGGGTCCTAAAATTCAGAATCAAATAGCTACTTTTAAAGGGAATTAATGAATTGGAAAAGTAGCCGGCTGACAATGAGTATGTTATCAGCCAGCACTTATGGAAAACACTGTCATCTGAATAAAATACCTCCTTGACACTTCGTCTCTCTCTATAGTGTTCAGGGAGCCGTACACGGTGCGTGTGGCAGACCAGCGCTCCATGCGGGGCAACGTGGCCGTGTTCAAGTGCCTCATTCCCACCGCTGTGCAGGAGTACGTCAGCGTGGTGTCCTGGGAGAGAGACACCGTTTCCATCATCCCAGGTAGGACAACACGGGAAATAGATGGGATGGGCCAGGGGACAGGGAGGGGACAGGGGACAGGGAAGGGACAGGGAGGGGCCAGGGGACAGGGAAGGGACAGGGAGGGGACAGGGGACAGGGAGGGCGGGTACGGGAGGACTGTGGTAAAAGAAGTTAAGTGTTATGTTATTATTTGTCTGTAATGAAGTCCCCTCTGTAAGGGTGTTTGTGTGTGAGTTTGTGAATAAATGTGTCCAAATGCCTGCAATTTACAATGCATGTGTGTGTGTGTGTGTGTGTGTGTGTGTGTGTGTGTGTGTGTGTGTGTGTGTGTGTGTGTGTGTGTGTGTGTCTTTGCACCTGACCTAACTCTAGCTCCTGCCTGCTGTCTGCCTGCTCACTGTTCTGGATCACTGACTCACCCCTACTCCAACTCTCTTCAGCCATCCCTCCCTCTCGTTCACTTTTTCTCTCATCATCTTTCTCGCTCTTCTCTACCTCTTCTATCTTGCCTCTCTTTCCTCCATCTCGTTCTCTCACATAGCTCCTTTGCTCTCTTCCTACATCTTCCCCCTCTTTCTCTCTCTTCACCTTCACCACTCCCTCCCCAACCTTGTTTCTCTCCATCCATCTTTCTTTATCCATCCCAGCATCTAAATTGATTGACTCCATTGATTGTTCTGTTCTTGTTTTCTTGTTTCCTAATTTACATCCGTTGCCAAAGAGCCTTTTACATTTTCCAACTTCTACCGTATGTTTCCCGTACTTTCCTTTCTGTTGGGTATATTTCTACGTTCTCCTAATATCCCTCCCTGTTCCTCTGCTCTGTCCTTGAAGATTAGTGCTACAATTAGAGACACTGGATGTCAATATCCCCACATTCATCTTCACTAACCTAATGTGTGTATGTGTGTGTGTGTGTGTGTGTGTGTGTGTGTGTGTGTGTGTGTGTGTGTGTGTGTGTGTGTGTGTGTGTGTGTGTGTGTGTGTGTGTGTGTGTGTGTGTGTGTGTGTGTGTGTGTGTGTGTGTGTGTGTGTGTGTGTGTGTGTGTGTGTGTGTGTGTGTGTGCACTGCACACATGTTAGTGTGTTCATTTGTTGTTTTTGTTGTATACACTACATTACCAAAAGTATGTGGACACCTGCTTGTCAAAGATCTCATTCCAAAATCATGGGCATGGAGTTGGTCCCCCCTTTGTTGCTATACAGCCTCCACTCTTCTGTGAAGGCTTTCCACTAGATGTTGGAACATTGTTGCGGGGACTTGATTCCATTCAGCCACAAGAGCATTAGTGAGTTCGGGCACTGGTGTTGGGCGATTAGGCCTGGCTTGCAGTCAGCGTTCCAATTCATCCCAAAGGTGTTCAATGGGGTTGATGTCAGGGCTCTGTGCAGGCCAGTCAAGTTCTTGCACACAGATCTCGACAAACTATTTCTGTATGAACCTCGCTTTGTGCACGTGGGCATTATCATGCTGAAACAGGAAAGTGCCTTCCCCAAACTGTTGCCACAATGTTGGAAGCACAGAATCGTCTACAATGTCATTGTATGCTGTAGCGTTAAGATTACCCTTCACTGGAACTAAGGGTCCGAGCCTGAACCATGAAAAACATCCCCCAAATCATTATTGCTCCTCCACCTTTACAGTTGGCACTATGCATTGGGGCAGGTAGCATTTTCCTGGCATCCGCCAAACCCAGATTTGACCGTCAGACTGATGGTGTAGCGTGATTCATCACACCAGAGAACTGCTCCGGAGTCCAATGGCGGCGAGCTTTACACCATTCCAGCTGACGCTTGGCATTGCACATGGTGATCTTAGGCTTGTGTGCAGCTGCTCTGACATGAAAACCCATTTCATGAAGCTCCCGACGAACAGTTGTTTTGCTGATGTTGCTTCCAGAGGCAGTTTGTAACTCGGTAGTGAGTGTTGCTACCGAGAACAGACCATTTTTCTCGCTATGCGTCTCAGCACTGTCCAGTTCGGTATGCTTGTGTGGCCGACCACTTTGTGGCTAAACCATTGTTGGTCCTAGATGTTTCCACTTGACAATAACAGCACTCACAGTTGCAGGACAGAAATTTGCAGGGCAGACATTTGACGAACTGACTTGGAAAGGTGGCATCCTATGACGGTGTCACGCTGACAGTCACTGAGCTCTTCAGTAAGGCCATTCTACTGCCAATGTTTGTCTTTGGAGATTGCATGGCTGTGTGAATGATTTTATACACCAGCAATGGGTGTATACGTCAGAAATGGGTGTGGCTGAAATAGCCATATCCACAAACGTATATATATATTGTGTGTATGCATGTATATGTCTATGTTCATTATCATGGATATTACAACAGATAACAATAAATGTCTCCAATGCTGTGTTGTGAAGTGAAACTCTGACAATAACAAAATAACAAAGTGGAAGTTGGAGAGGGAGAGAACAGATAGGAGAGAACAGAGAACAGAGAGGAGAGAACAGAGAGGAGAGAACAGAGAGGAGAGAACAGAGAGGAGAGAACAGAGAACAGAGAGGAGAGAACAGAGAGGAGAGAACAGAGAACAGAGAGGAGAGAACAGATAGGAGAGAACAGAGAACAGAGAGGAGAGAACAGAGAGGAGAGAACAGAGAACAGAGAGGAGAGAACAGAGAGGAGAGAACAGATAGGAGAGAACAGAGAACAGAGAGGAGAGAACAGAGAACAGATAGGAGAGAACAGAGAACAGAGAGGAGAGAACAGAGAGGAGAGAACAGAGAACAGAGAGGAGAGAACAGATAGGAGAGAACAGAGAGGAGAGAACAGATAGGAGGGAACAGAGAACAGAGAGGAGAGAACAGATAGGAGAGAACAGAGAACAGAGAGGAGAGAACAGAGAGGAGAGAACAGAGAGGAGAGAACAGAGAACAGAGAGGAGAGAACAGAGAACAGAGAACAGAGAGGAGAGAACAGAGAGGAGAGAACAGAGAACAGAGAGGAGAGAACAGAGAACAGAGAGGAGAGAACAGAGAGGAGAGAACCGAGAGGAGAGAACAGAGAGGAGAGAACAGAGAACAGAGAGGAGAGAACAGATAGGAGAGAACAGAGAACAGAGAGGAGAGAACAGAGAGGAGAGAACAGAGAGGAGAGAACAGAGAGGAGAGAACAGTGAGGAGAGAACAGAGAGGAGGGAACAGAGAGGAGGTAACAGAGAGGAGAGGACAGAGAGGAGAGAACAGTGAAGAGAGAACAGAGAGGAGAGAAAGAGAAGAAAGGAGGGTAGTGGGGCAAGAACAGCCTTAGGCCCTGGCAGATGGCCTTCTATATGCACACACACACGCACACGTACCCACACACACACACAAACAAACACAAACACATAGGCAGTGTAAAAAATGAATGGGGGGTGTATGTGTGAGATACATTATGCTCTGTCATTGTGGGGTGTATGTGTGAGATACATTATGCTCTGTCATTGGGGGGTGTATGTGTGAGATACATTATGCTCTGTCATTGGGGGGTATATGTGTGAGATACATTATGCTCTGTCATTGGGGGGTATATGTGTGAGATACATTATGCTCTGTCATTCGGGGGTATATGTGTGAGATACATTATGCTCTGTCATTGGTGAGGAGCTTTGACAGACTAGCTGGTATTTTACAATCTTTTAATTATCAGCATGTTTTTACACTATCTATTTCTATGAACTGTAATGCATTGCATATTACACAACATTTAAGTGTGATTCCATGTACAGTTTTCTATTGTGCAGTGAGTTTGTTGTTGTTATTGTTGTGTAATGCAGTGTGCACTGCACTGTACTCTGGCTGCTACTGTGTGTAACTAGGGATATAAAGGTCAGCTGATGAGCACAGAGAGTGAGAATGGTGAACTGCTCACTGAACTCAGTCAGCCGCATTCCTCCACACAGCAACATCGTAGTCAATAACACCACACATCACAGTTAAATACCATTTTTAACAATGACTTTGGCACTAATTTCACAGCCTTGTGGTCATTTTTCTAAATGGGGGACTCATTTATCATGAAATACCATAGGAACATCCATTTAGGTCACCCACAAACAAGATACCGATAGTTTCACTGTGTAGTTGTTCATGCAATCATTAAATATTGTAGTACAAAATATGTGACATATGTTTCATTATGGTACTACACGTAAATACATCACTGTAAAATAACTAGTAGAGAGAATACTACAGACACAGTGGAATTATTGAATAAAATCTGAAAACCCTCTAAAAATACACTTTGGAAAGATAATTACTGATTATAATGGTGGAGAATTTTGGGAGAATTTTTCAAAACAGGCATCTTGAAACTGAACATACCTGAACATACTCAGTCCTCAGCTGCTTCACTCTGTCTGCATTTCTTTCAAAAGGCACATGGTATAGATGTTTTAGAGAGACACCTGGTGCCTTTTCAGCATGCGGGCAATAGTCAGAAAACTGATGGCTTCCACATTGTTGAACATGTCGTCATTGTCCAAGATGTGCTGCCGTAAGGCGAATATCATTTCTGGCCCGAACCAAATTGACCACAGCCCGCCCTAGTTGGTCAGTCAGAATTGTTCCTCTGCCTCCTCTACTTGGCCTAGTCTCAATTCTGCAGGGAAAATTACAGTAAGAACACATTTAGTCACATCACCTACTGTGTGGTACACATTGGCATGCAGTATACAGTCATTTGACAACTGGCAGTAGCCTAATGTTTAGTGCATGCTGAACACTTACCGGTTCTCATTGAGGAAAGTTCTGATGATTGAGGCCACCATGATCTTCTGAGGTTTGGTTGAATCATTGTAGCTGCCTCCGTCATTGTCATGCCATGATTTACAACATGGTCTACAACTATTGCTCAGATTTCATTGGACACTCTCTGCTGTTGCTGCCGCTGTCTTGGCCCGTGGCCTTGTCCTCTACCACGTTCCCCCACACCTCCCAAACGAGGCCCATGACCACCTCTCAGAAGGGGTGCTTGTCCCCTGCCCTTCCTTTGACCACCATGTCTTCCTCCTCCCACTGCTTGACCTCTATCGTGACCTGGATCACCTGCCAGCTCCATGTTATCACTATGTTGTTGTAGGTGGATACGATTCATTTCACTATTGACTCGTACCACAATGTGAAATCAATCACCAGTAACGAGTTGGCAGTATTGGAAAAGCCATTACAAGGGCCTGCATACATACACTTTACTAGGTACACCTGCGTGTTAACGCCAGTCGCCTGCTCCTTCTAACAGCGGATCACGTGGCTGCCTACAGCTCAATATATAGAGTAGATAGAGTAGAGAGCATTAGAATGGGCAAGATGTGTAATCTAAGAACCTTTGACCGTGGTATGATTTGTTGGTGCCACACATGGCGGTTCCAGCATCTCAGAAACAGCTGCCCTCCTTGGATTTTTACGCACTACAGTCTATAGAGTTTACAGAGGATGGTGCGATAAACAAAACACATTCAGTGAGCGGCAGTTCTGTGGTCAAAACCACCTTGTTAATGAGAGAGGTCAGAGGAGAATGTCCAGACTCATTCAAGCTAACAGAAAGGCCACAAATACTCAAAGAACAGCTGTTTAAAACAGTGGTGTGCAGAAGGGCATCTCTTAACGTACAACACAGTGAATAATTCAGGCTTTTGTGGAGGCAAAAGGGGGTCCTACCCAGTACTAGATGGGTGTACCTAATAAAGTGGCCGGTGAGTGTACAGTAATATAAGAGCGTCTGCTAAATGACTTAAATGTAAAATGTAAATCTGAAAACATGGTCTGGAAAAGTGGTACATGGGACCATAGAAACAGTGTCTGATAAAGAATGATGATGAAATATTACATCCATAGATAATGTAGTCCAATTGGTTCATGTTCCACGGTAATTGGTGTCAATGGATCTCGTTATCCTGAAACTTTCATGGTCTAAACATGGAATATTGTTAGTCAGTTTCCATAAAACTATGCATTAAAAGTAATGCAACAGTTACTTATCATTTTGATCAGTTGTCTCAATTGATAGTTAGATCATTGTAATGAAATGAATAGACAGTCATCTCAGATGTAATGTGTGAATTACATTTTGAAATGGTAATACTTTGATGTTAAGTTGTGTCATTTTGAACAGGTGATTTTAGTTCAATGAACAAATGTTTTTTATTAGCTTTATGTGTATTGTATCCAAACAATTGGAAATAGTGTTAGAGTTCACAGTTAAATAACACCACACAGCACAGTTAAATAACACCACACAGCACAGTTAAATGACACCACACATCACAGTTAAATAACACCACACAGCACAGTTAAATAACACCACACAGCACAGTTAAATAACACCACACATCACAGTTAAATAACACCACACAGTTAAATAACACCACACATCACAGTAAATAACACCACACAGCACAGTTAAATAACACCACACAGCACAGTTAAATAACACCACACATCACAGTTAAATAACACCACATCAGCACAGTTAAATAACACCACACAGCACAGTTAAATAACACCACACAGCACAGTTAAATAACACCACACATCACAGTTAAATAACACCACACAGCACAGTTAAATAACACCACACATCACAGTTAAATAACACCACACATCACAGTTAAATAACACCACACATCACAGTTAAATAACACCACACAGCACAGTTAAATAACACAGTTAAATAACACCACACATCACAGTTAAATAACACCACACATCACAGTTAAATAACACCACACATCACAGTTAAATAACACCACACAGCACAGTTAAATAACACCACACAGCACAGTTAAATAACACCACACATCACAGTTAAATAACACCACACATCACAGTTAAATAACACCACATCACAGTTAAATAACACCACACATCAGAGTTAAATAACACCACACAGCACAGTTAAATAACACCACACAGCACAGTTAAATAACACCACACAGCAGCACAGTTAAATAACACCACACATCACAGTTAAATAACACCACACAGCACAGTTAAATAACACCACACAGCACAGTTAAATAACACCACACATCACAGTTAAATAACACCACACATCACAGTTAAATAACACCACACATCACAGTTAAATAACACCACACAGCACAGTTAAATAACACCACACAGCACAGTTAAATAACACCACACATCACAGTTAAATAACACCACACAGCACAGTTAAATAACACCACACAGCACAGTTAAATAACACCACACAGCACAGTTAAATAACACCACACATCACAGTTAA
This sequence comes from Oncorhynchus keta, assembly GCF_023373465.1. Taxonomy (NCBI): domain Eukaryota; kingdom Metazoa; phylum Chordata; class Actinopteri; order Salmoniformes; family Salmonidae; genus Oncorhynchus; species Oncorhynchus keta. The sequence continues at coordinate 38,447,596 of NC_068431.1, read as the reverse complement.
ATAACACCACACATCACAGTTAAATAACACCACACATCACAGTTAAATAACACCACACATCACAGTTAAATAACACCACACAGCACAGTTAAATAACACCACACATCACAGTTAAATAACACCACACATCACAGTTAAATAACACCACACAGCACAGTTAAATAACACCACACAGCACAGTTAAATAACACCACACAGCACAGTTAAATAACACCACACATCACAGTTAAATAACACCACACATCAGAGTTAAATAACACCACACATCACAGTTAAATAACACCACACATCACAGTTAAATAACACCACACATCACAGTTAAATAACACCACACATCACAGTTAAATAACACCACACAGCACAGTTAAATAACACCACACAGCACAGTTAAATAACACCACACAGCACAGTTAAATAACACCACACATCACAGTTAAATAACACCACACAGCACAGTTAAATAACACCACACAGCACAGTTAAATAACATGATAAAAAGAAACAGAATACAGCTAAGCACAGGCAAAATCCTAGAGGAAAACCTGGTTCAGTCTGCTTTCAACCAGTGGCTCACTGTTCCTAGGCCGTCATTGAAAATAAGAATTTGTTCTTAAGTGACCTGCCTAGTTAAATAAAGGTAAAAAATATATATATATTTAAAATATATATATATATATATAATATACAGTATTGTACACAGCAGTACAGTATACAATATACATTATTGTACACAGAAGCACAGTATAATATATACAGTATTGTACTCAGCACAGTACACATTATACACAATACAGAGCTCAGTGCAATGCAGTTAAATACATTACACAACACAAAATACCCACTAGTGTTTCTAGCCCAGCACTAACACACCTACTAATCATCTAGCCCCTTATTAGCTGAATCAGGTGTGGAAGAATCGCCTGGGACAAAAATGTGTACCCTTTTTTATCCCCATGCGGGACCAGGATTGGTTATCACTGCACTCCAGGACAGCATTGTTTAAGGACCACCCCAATCAACAAAGGAGACAATGACCTAATCACAATAACAGCACAGCAATCTAGTATTCTCTCTGTGTGCAATATGACATAGCTCTGAAACACACCTCATCTGCCATACAAATCCGGAATCTGGCTGGAGTGGCATGCAATCTTAGCAACGCAATCTCTCCCACTCACACACACACGCAAATACACTTCCACCACAGACATATATAACTGCCACACATAAACACAATTTAAATGATTGGGGAATAGTGAGAAACGTGCATGATTAGCTAGGTTACATAAAGGCTCAGATGGGTCAGTAAACTCTGGACTTCCCATTGATTGACAGCCCTGCTCCTCGTTCAGCCAATCGGCTGTCCCCTCGTTCAGCCAATCAGCTCTCTGTTCACCTCTCGAATTCAGACCCTCTAACCTACCTGCTCTGTCCATACCATGACCTCCTCTCCTCTCTTTCGCCATCTCTTTCTCTCTGTCTATCCATCCTCTCTCTTTCTCTCCCACTCCTCTCTTCAATAGACAGGTCAGAGCACAGGAACCCAGATCTAAATACAGCTCAGATAGGCCTAATGAAGACAGGGAAATTGAAATTGATTTTGTGTGCGTAAGCTCTCTGGCTATCTGAGGACATCCCAATAATTGGATGGTCATGGTAAACAATGACAGGTGTCTCTCTCACAGGAGAGCGTGTGTGTTTTAGTGTGTGTTATTGTGTGTAATAGTGTGTGTGTGTGTGTGTGTGTGTGTGTGTGTGTGTGTGTGTGTGTGTGTGTGTGTGTGTGTGTGTGTGTGTGTGTGTGTGTGTGTGTGTGTGTGTGTGTGTGTGTGTGTGTGTGTGTGTGTGTGTGTGTGTGTGTGTGTGTGTGTGTGTGTGTTAGTTTGTGCTAGTGTGTGTGATGGACATAAATAAGATGTGTATTGGTCTATTTGTGGTTGTGTGTTTGAACTAATTGTAACTGAAGGACAACCAGGATGAATGCTGTGTTAGGAATTGACTTATCATTACAAAAATGATAACTCATTTGTTTTTTTTTCAATTTAATATCAGTGTTTCAAATTCCAAAATCTATTTCCCTGAAGAAATTTCAAAAAGACTTTCTTCATAATTATGGTTTAACATTGTTTAATATGTTTATGGACATGGTGTGTGGATGGAGTCAATTACTGTCGTGTGTGTGTGCTAGGAGATATTTCCAAAGAGGTAGTCCTTAATCGATTTATTTGGCCTCAATAATTCCACATAAATGCCAAAATACCCTGCTCTCTCTCTCTTTCCCTCTCTCTTTCCCTCTCTCTTCCTCTCAGTTAATTTAACATAGGGTTGCCTGATTGCTTTTAGCATTAATATTCTAATAAGGCTTGTGTATAAATAATTAATGCAACCTAGCAACAAGCCTACCTCTCCCCTCCTCTCTCTCTCTCTCTCTCTCTCTCTCTCTCTCTCTCTCTCTCTCTCTCTCTCTCTCTCTCTCTCTCTCTCTCTCTCTCTCTCTCTCTCTCTCTCTCTCTCTCTCTCTCTCTCTCTCTCACACACACACACACACACACGTTCTCTCTCACCTGTCACGTTTGTGCTCTCTCCCGCTTTCTCTTTTTCCCTCTCTCACTCTCTCTTTATTTCCCTTCCTTAGAGCAATTTAGTGGGATTTGAAGCATTGGGAATTAAAAGGGATGAGATGAGGGAGATCATGGAAAGGAGGGAAGGGGGAGGAACTGTGAGAGAGAGGTGAGGAACCAGACAAGAGGGGGAGGAACCAGACAAGAGGGGGAGGAACCAGGCAAGAGGGGGGAGGAACCAGACAAGAGGGGAGGAACCAGGCAAGAGGGGGAGGAATAGGCAAGAGAGAGGGGGAGGAACCAGACAAGAGGAGGAGGACCAGGCAAGAGGGGGAGGAACCAGGCAAGAGGGGGAGGAACCAGGCAAGAGGGGGAGGAACCAGGCAAGAGGGGGAGGAACCAGGCAAGAGGGGGAGGAACCAGGCAAGAGGGGGAGGATCCAGACAAGAGGGGGAGGGACCAGGCAAGAGGGGGAGGAACAAGACAAGAGGGGGAGGGACCAGGCAAGAGGGGGAGGAACCAGGCAAGAGGGGGAGGAACCAGACAAGAGGGGGAGGGACCAGGCAAGAGGGGGAGGAACCAGACAAGAGGGGGAGGGACCAGGCAAGAGGGAGAGGAATAGTGAGAGAGAGGTGAGAAACCAGGCAAGAGGGGGAGGAATAGTGAGAGAGAGGTGAGAAACCAGGCAAGAGGGGGAGGAACCAGGCAAGAGGGGGAGGAACCAGGCAAGAGGGGGAGGAACCAGGCAAGAGGGGGAGGAACCAGGCAAGAGGGGGAGGATCCAGACAAGAGGGGGAGGGACCAGGCAAGAGGGGGAGGAACAAGACAAGAGGGGGAGGGACCAGGCAAGAGGGGGAGGAACCAGGCAAGAGGGGGAGGAACCAGACAAGAGGGGGGGACCAGGCAAGAGGGGGAGGAACCAGACAAGAGGGGAGGGACCAGGCAAGAGGGAGAGGAATAGTGTGAGAGAGGTGAGAAACCAGGCAAGAGGGGGAGGAACCAGGCAAGAGGGGAGGAACCAGGCAAGAGGGGGGAACCAGGCAAGAGGGGAGGAACCAGGCAAGAGGGGTAGGAACCAGGCAAGAGGGGGAGGATCCAGACAAGAGGGGGAGGGACCAGGCAAGAGGGGGGCAGGAACAAGACAAGAGGGGAGGGACCAGGCAAGAGGGGGCAAGGAACCAGGCAAGAGGGGGAGGAACCAGACAAGAGGGGGAGGGACCAGGCAAGAGGGGGAGGAACCAGGCAAGAGGGGGAGGAACCAGGCAAGAGGGGAGGAACCAGGCAAGAGGGGGAGGAACCAGACAAGAGGGGAGGGACCAGGCAAGAGGGGGAGGAACCAGGCAAGAGGGGGAGGAACCAGACAAGAGGGGGAGGAACCAGGCAAGAGGGGGAGGAATAGTGAGAGAGAGGTGAGAAACCAGGCAAGAGGGGGAGGAACCAGGCAAGAGGGGGAGGAACCAGGCAAGAGGGGGAGGAACCAGGCAAGAGGGGGAGGAACCAGGCAAGAGGGGGAGGATCCAGACAAGAGGGGGAGGGACCAGGCAAGAGGGGGAGGAACAAGACAAGAGGGGGAGGGACCAGGCAAGAGGGGGAGGAACCAGGCAAGAGGGGGAGGAACCAGACAAGAGGGGGAGGGACCAGGCAAGAGGGGGAGGAACCAGACAAGAGGGGGAGGGACCAGGCAAGAGGGAGAGGAATAGTGTGAGAGAGGTGAGAAACCAGGCAAGAGGGGGAGGAACCAGGCAAGAGGGGGAGGAACCAGGCAAGAGGGGGAGGAACCAGGCAAGAGGGGGAGGAACCAGGCAAGAGGGGGAGGATCCAGACAAGAGGGGGAGGGACCAGGCAAGAGGGGGAGGAACAAGACAAGAGGGGGAGGGACCAGGCAAGAGGGGGAGGAACCAGGCAAGAGGGGGAGGAACCAGACAAGAGGGGGAGGGACCAGGCAAGAGGGGGAGGAACCAGGCAAGAGGGGGAGGAACCAGGCAAGAGGGGGAGGAACCAGGCAAGAGGGGGAGGAACCAGACAAGAGGGGGAGGGACCAGGCAAGAGGGGGAGGAACCAGGCAAGAGGGGGAGGAACCAGGCAAGAGGGGAGGCACCAGGCAAGAGGGGAGGAACCAGGCAAGAGGGGGAGGAACCAGGCAAGAGGGGGAGGAACCAGGCAAGAGGGGGAGGAACCAGACAAGAGGGGAGGGACCAGGCAAGAGGGGAGGAACCAGGCAAGAGGGGAGGAACCAGGCAAGAGGGGGAGGAACCAGGCAAGAGGGGGAGGAACCAGGCAAGAGGGGAGGAACCAGGCAAGAGGGGAGGAACCAGACAAGAGGGGAGGGACCAGGCAAGAGGGGGAGGAACCAGGCAAGAGGGGGAGGAACCAGGCAAGAGGGGAGGAACCAGGCAAGAGGGGGAGGAACCAGACAAGAGGGGGAGGGACCAGGCAAGAGGGGGAGGAACCAGGCAAGAGGGGAGGAACCAGACAAGAGGGGGAGGGACCAGGCAAGAGGGGAGGAACCAGGCAAGAGGGGGAGGAACCAGACAAGAGGGGGAGGAACCAGGCAAGAGGGGAGGAATAGTGAGAGAGAGGTGAGGAACCAGACAAGAGGAGGAGGAACCAGGCAAGAGGGGGAGGAATAGTGAGAGAGAGGTGAGAAACCAGGCAAGAGGGGGAGGAACCAGGCAAGAGGGGAGGAACCAGGCAAGAGGGGGAGGAACCAGGCAAGAGGGGAGGAACCAGGCAAGAGGGGAGGATCCAGACAAGAGGGGAGGGACCAGGCAAGAGGGGAGGAACAAGACAAGAGGGGAGGGACCAGGCAAGAGGGGAGGAACCAGGCAAGAGGGGGAGGAACCAGACAAGAGGGGGAGGGACCAGGCAAGAGGGGGAGGAACCAGACAAGAGGGGAGGGACCAGGCAAGAGGGAGAGGAATAGTGTGAGAGAGGTGAGAAACCAGGCAAGAGGGGGAGGAACCAGGCAAGAGGGGGAGGAACCAGGCAAGAGGGGGAGGAACCAGGCAAGAGGGGGAGGAACCAGGCAAGAGGGGGAGGATCCAGACAAGAGGGGAGGGACCAGGCAAGAGGGGGAGGAACAAGACAAGAGGGGAGGGACCAGGCAAGAGGGGAGGAACCAGGCAAGAGGGGGGAGGAACCAGACAAGAGGGGGAGGGACCAGGCAAGAGGGGGAGGAACCAGACAAGAGGGGAGGGACCAGGCAAGAGGGGGAGGAACCAGACAAGAGGGAGGGACCAGGCAAGAGGGGGAGGAACCAGACAAGAGGGGGAGGGACCAGACAAGAGGTGGAGGAACCAGGTAAGAGGGGGATGGACTGTGAGAGAGGTGAGAAACCAAGCAGGAGGGGGAGGATTAGTGAGAGAAAGGTGAAGAACCAGACAAGAGGGGGAGGAATAGTGTGAGAGAGGTGAGAAACCAGGCAAGAGGGGGAGGACCCAGGCAAGAGGGGGAGGAACCAGGCAAGAGGAGGAGGAACCAGGCAAGAGGGGGAGGAACCAGGCAAGAGGGGGAGGAACCAGGCAAGAGGGGGAGGAACCAGGCAAGAGGGGGAGGAACCAGGCAAGAGGGGGAGGAACCAGGCAAGAGGGGGAGGAACCAGGCAAGAGGGGGAGGAACCAGGCAAGAGGGGGAGGAACCAGGCAAGAGGGGGAGGATCCAGACAAGAGGGGAGGGACCAGGCAAGAGGGGGAGGAACAAGACAAGAGGGGGAGGGACCAGGCAAGAGGGGGAGGAACCAGGCAAGAGGGGGAGGAACCAGACAAGAGGGGGAGGAACCAGGCAAGAGGGGGAGGAATAGTGAGAGAGAGGTGAGGAACCAGACAAGAGGAGGAGGAACCAGGCAAGAGGGGGAGGAACCAGGCAAGAGGGGGAGGAACCAGGCAAGAGGGGGAGGAACCAGGCAAGAGGGGGAGGAACCAGGCAAGAGGGGGAGGATCCAGACAAGAGGGGGAGGGACCAGGCAAGAGGGGGAGGAACAAGACAAGAGGGGGAGGGACCAGGCAAGAGGGGGAGGAACCAGGCAAGAGGGGGAGGAACCAGACAAGAGGGGGAGGGACCAGGCAAGAGGGGGAGGAACCAGACAAGAGGGGGAGGGACCAGGCAAGAGGGGGAGGAACCAGACAAGAGGGGAGGGACCAGGCAAGAGGGGGAGGAACCAGACAAGAGGGGGAGGGACCAGACAAGAGGTGGAGGAACCAGGTAAGAGGGGGATGGACTGTGAGAGAGGTGAGAAACCAAGCAGGAGGGGGAGGATTAGTGAGAGAAAGGTGAAGAACCAGACAAGAGGGGGAGGAATAGTGTGAGAGAGGTGAGAAACCAGGCAAGAGGGGGAGGACCCAGGCAAGAGGGGGAGGAACAGTGAGAGACAGGGGGAGGAACCAGACAAGAGGGGGAGGAACCAGGCAAGAGGGAGAGGAACCAGACAAGAGGGAGAGGAACCAGACAAGAGGGGGAGGAACCAGGCAAGAGGGAGAGGAACCAGACAAGAGGGGGAGGAACCAGACAAGACGGGAGGAATAGTGTGAGAGAGGGGGAGGAACCAGGCAAGAGGGGGAGGGACCAGGCAAGAGGGGGAGGAACAAGACAAGAGGGGGAGGAACCAGGCAAGAGGGGGAGGAACCAGGCAAGAGGGGGAGGAACCAGACAAGAGGGGGAGGGACCAGGCAAGAGGGGGAGGAACCAGACAAGAGGGGGAGGGACCAGGCAAGAGGGGGAGGAACCAGACAAGAGGGGGAGGGACCAGGCAAGAGGGGGAGGAACCAGACAAGAGGGGGAGGGACCAGACAAGAGGTGGAGGAACCAGGTAAGAGGGGGATGGACTGTGAGAGAGGTGAGAAACCAAGCAGGAGGGGGAGGATTAGTGAGAGAAAGGTGAAGAACCAGACAAGAGGGGGAGGAATAGTGTGAGAGAGGTGAGAAACCAGGCAAGAGGGGGAGGACCCAGGCAAGAGGGGGAGGAACAGTGAGAGACAGGGGGAGGAACCAGACAAGAGGGGGAGGAACCAGGCAAGAGGGAGAGGAACCAGACAAGAGGGAGAGGAACCAGACAAGAGGGGGAGGAACCAGGCAAGAGGGAGAGGAACCAGACAAGAGGGGGAGGAACCAGACAAGACGGGAGGAATAGTGTGAGAGAGGGGGAGGAACCAGGCAAGAGGGGGAGGAATTGTGAGAGAGAGGGGAGGAACCAGGCAAGAGGGGGAGGAATAGTGTGAGAGAGGTGAGAAACCAGGCAAGAGGGGGAGGAACCAGGCAAGAGGGGGAGGAACCAGGCAAGAGGGAGAGGAATAGTGTGAGAGAGGTGAGAAACCAGGCAAGAGGGGGAGGAACCAGGCAAGAGGGAGAGGAATAGTGTGAGAGAGGTGAGAAACCAGGCAAGAGGGGGAGGAACCAGACAAGAGGGGGAGGATTCAGGCAAGAGGGGGAGGAACCAGGCAAGAGGGGGAGGAACCAGACAAGAGGGAGAGGAACCAGACAAGAGGGGGAGGATCCAGGCAAGAGGGGGAGGAACCAGGCAAGAGGGGGAGGAACCAGGCAAGAGGGGGAGGAACCAGGCAAGAGGGGGAGGGACCAGGCAAGAGGGGGAGGAACCAGACAAGAGGGGGAAGAACCAGGCAAGAGGGGGAGGAACCAGGCAAGAGGGAGAGGAATAGTGTGAGAGAGGTGAGAAACCAGGCAAGAGGGGGAGGAACCAGGCAAGAGGGAGAGGAATAGTGTGAGAGAGGTGAGAAACCAGGCAAGAGGGGGAGGAACCAGGCAAGAGGGAGAGGAATAGTGTGAGAGAGGTGAGAAACCAGGCAAGAGGGGGAGGATCCAGGCAAGAGGGGGAGGAACCAGGCAAGAGGGGGAGGAACCAGGCAAGAGGGGGAAGAACCAGGCAAGAGGGGGAGGAATAGTGAGGAGAGAGGCAGAGGAACTGTGAGAGAGAGGTGAGGAACCCGACAAGAGAGGTTAGGAAAAGCCAGGAAGGAGCAGATGCTTTAGGAGAAGGAGGGATACAGAAGAAGAAAAACATGATACAAAAATAGACTGTTATTTACACCTAATATGATCAATTTCAGCGAGATCAATCAACCAGTTAGCCAATAGATCAGTCACGTAGCCATGTTATAGCAGATTATTGCAGCCTGATGTTATTACACACACAGCTCTGACCTCTAACAGGTCATTATTCTCAGCCACCGATTGGCTCCATTACATATCATGCTGACCAAATTAAAGAGGCACTCTCTGTGTGTGTGTGTGTGTGTGTGTGTGTGTGTGTGTGTGTGTGTGTGTGTGTGTGTGTGTGTGTGTGTGTGTGTGTGTGTGTGTGTGTGTGTGTGTGTGTGTGTGTGTGTGTTTGGGTGTGTGTGTGGGTGTGGGTGTGGGTGTGGGTTGCCTGGCCCACTTTCCTGGCCAGGACAGCGGGGGATTGGGGAGGGAGGGGGCGGGGGCAGACTGACCCCCCATCTCCCTGTCCCATAGTTAGATGACTGGGACGATGGAGAGGGAGCATGGAAAGAGGAGAGATGGGAGAGAGAAATCGAGAGAGGGGGGGGTGGGGTTGAGAATAAAGAGGGACACAGAGGGATCTTTCCGTGCAGATTGAGCTGCTCTCTCTTTCCTCACAGAAAGCTAATGAGTGTGTCTGATGAATAGAGGCAACAGATGGCTACGGCCACATGGTGGCCCAGGGAAGATGCCCAGCGCCTCCACCTAGCCCACCTGGCTCACACATTAACCCCTCTCCCTCTCCTCCTCTCTCATCCTCTCCTCCTCTCTCACCCTCTCCTCCTCTCTCATCCTCTCCTCCTCTCTCACCCTCTCCTCCTCTCTCATCCTCTCCTCCTCTCTCATCCTCTCCTCTTCTCTCACCCTCTCCTCCTCTCTCATCCTCTCCTCATCTCTCACCCTCTCCTCCTCTCTCATCCTCTCCTCCTCTCTCACCCTCTCCTCCTCTCTCACCCTCTCCTCCTCTCTCACCCTCTCCTCCTCTCTCATCCTCTCCTCCTCTCTCATCCTCTCCTCCTCTCTCACCCTCTGCTCCTCTCTCATCCTCTCCTCCTCTCTCATCCTCTCCTCCTCTCTCATCCTGTCATCCTCTCTCATCCTCTCCTCCTCTCTCATCCTCTCCTCCTCTCTCACCCTCTCCTCCTCTCTCATCCTCTCCTCATCTCTCATCCTCTCTTCTGCCCTGTTGCACCACACCTCACTGCAGTGCAACCATACACCTGGACTGGACTTGTTGTCCACTGCATATCTATCATCTAGGTTGTTGTCAACACCTGGAATTATGACACCAAGCTTTTAATTATGATCCCTAGAAATGGTAATATGTGTTTTCAAAAGTAGTATCCGTACGCTCCCAAGTAGTATAGTAGTAGGGACCCTGCTGGGAGGCAGCCTGGACACTCCCCCTCACATACACCTCCGTGTCCCACTGGGGCTGTTGTGGCTGTGCAGACAATTAAGAACACATGGGCCAGCCCCCCTCTACCTTCCCCACTGCCCTCTCCCGTTCATATCTCCTCACTATATCATCAATACAGCCACTGCTGCCCTGCCTGTAGCACTCTGTCCCACACATACAACAACTACTGGCAAAGTCTGTAGCCAGTCCTCCTCTATGGCAACTGTTCTCACTATCTACCCCAGAGACAGAGGAGTACTGGCTTCAAATGCAGGAGAGAGGCAGAAAAGGCAGGATACGTAGTGACATGAGAGAGGGAGAACGGGAGACCACATGGAGAGCAGTGGTGTGGCAGGCTGCTATCTGTTTGTAAATCTGTGTATGTTCACTCAAAGCTGGAATACATTAATGACTACATTTGTCTGTGACTGCGGTGGATAGTGTTAACAATGGTCTGACACACACAATCGCTTCCACAATGTAGCAAGCCACTTAACCCCCTCCTTTCTCTTTATTACACACACACCGAAACACACACACACACACGCACATGCACCCAACACACGCACACGTAACACAATAAAGCCATTTTCAGATTTTCTCTCAAGTTGCTGAGAGCACCTGAACACGGAGAGCTCATTAAACATTAACACAGGGCTTATCAACACTGTGTTCAATGCTGAGCTGTGTTGTGTAGTGTGGTGCTCAGGCAAGGTGGGACAGGGACAGAGGTGAGGGTGGGTGAGGGAGGGTGAGGGGGGCACACGTGAGACCCCTGAGGACCTGTGGAACCAAACACCATCGACTGTCACGTACAGGCGTCAGGTCACACCCCCCCCCACCATCACCCTGCTCTCTCTAGCCATCCCAGCTTCCATCTCTCCATCCCACCAATCTCACCCCTCCCTCTCCCTCGCCATCCTTCCCTCCACTGCTGTCCATCCCATGCGGCACATGGCAGGGACATAGGGGGTAACATCAACAACAATGGGCAAATCAGCCAGCCAACCATACCAACAACACACATAGACACACACTACTATCACATGCAGGCTTTGCAATGTAACACTCTGCATTACTGAATCATGAAAACATCCACCCTTTACCACAGCTGTGTGGATTAACAATCAGAGTTACTGGATACTGTAGAAAAACAGCCCCAATTCCCTATGAGACTGCAGAGTATTGTTAGGTACATGTAGTGCATTGGTACAGATTGTTACAGTACAATAAATAGTGTAATACAGTCTGTTGCCTCCATAAGTCTGGAGGATATTCTAGCGACATCTCTTACTTTCTTTTTTTCCTCTCGCTCACTCTCTCTTTCTGTCTGTCTCCCAGTTTGCCCCTGTGTGGTGGGAGGGTAGAGAAGGAGGAGGGGGAAGAAACAGATGGGGCCCTGGCAGCCATGTTTTACTCAATCAGACTGAGTATATGCACGTGGGCGGGTGTGTTGTTTGGCACGAATAAGCGTGAGTGTGTGTGTGCGTCTGTGCGTGTGTGCGCCCTCGTGCAAGGGGCACAATGAGGGTAATTATCTCTGCTTGAGAGGCCGGGGGGAGAGGCAGAGTCAGACAATGCCCGACCACAGGGCTTTGTGTGTATAGAGCAGAGGGCTGACAAGTGTCAGCTATTATTGACTATTTACCCACTACACTCAAACATCCTTTCGGTCTCTCTCTCTCTCTCTCTATATATATATATATATATATATATATATATATATACATATTTATATATGCATATATATATATATATACAGTGCCTTGCGAAAGTATTCGGTCCCCTTGAACTTTGCGACCTTTTGCCACATTTCAGGCTTCAAACATAAAGATATAAAACTGTATTTTTTTGTGAAGAATCAACAACAAGTGGGACACAATCATGAAGTGGAACGACATTTATTGGATATTTCCAACTTTTTTAACAAATCAACAACTGAAAAATTGGGCGTGCAAAATTATTCAGCCCCTTTACTTTCAGTGCAGCAAACTCTCTCCAGAAGTTCAGTGAGGATCTCTGAATTATCCAATGTTGACCTAAATGACTAATGATGATAAATACAATCCACCTGTGTGTAATCAAGTCTCTGTATAAATGCACCTGCACTGTGATAGTCTCAGAGGTCCGTTAAAAGCGCAGAGAGCATAATGAAGAACAAGGAACACACCAGGCAGGTCCGAGATACTGTTTTGAAGAAGTTTAAAGCCGGATTTGGATACAAAAAGATTTCCCAAGCTTTAAACATCCCAAGGAGCACTGTGCAAGATAATATTGAAATGGAAGGAGTATCAGACCACTGCAAATCTACCAAGACCTGGCCGTCCCTCTAAACTTTCAGCTCATACAAGGAGAAGACTGATCAGAGATACAGCCAAGAGGCCCATGATCACTCTGGATGAACTGCAGAGATCTACAGCTGAGGTGGGACACTCTGTCCATAGGACAACAATCAGTCGTATATTGCACAAATCTGGCCTTTATGGAAGAGTGGCAAGAAGAAAGCCATTTCTTAAAGATATCCATAAAAAGTGTCGTTTAAAGTTTGCCACAAGCCACCTGGGAGACACACCAAACATGTGGAAGAAGGTGCTCTGGTCAGATGAAACCAAAATTGAACTTTTGGCAACAATGCAAAATGTTATGTTTGGCGTAAAAGCAACACAGCTCATCACCCTGAACACACCATCCCCACTGTCAAACATGGTGGTGGCAGCATCATGGTTTGGGCCTGCTTTTCTTCAGCAGGGACAGGGAAGATGGTTAAAATTTATGGGAAGATGGATGGAGCCAAATACAGGACCATTCTGGAAGAAAACCTGATGGAGTCTGCAAAAGACCTGAGACTGGGACGGAGATTTGTCTTCCAACAATACAATGATCCAAAACATAAAGCAAAATCTACAATGGAATGGTTCAAAAATAAACATATCCAGATGTTAGAATGGCCAAGTCAAAGTCCAGACCTGAATCCAATCGAGAATCTGTGGAAAGAACTGAAAACTGCTGTTCACAAATGCTCTTCATCCAACCTCACTGAGCTCGAGCTGTTTTGCAAGGAGGAATGGGAAAAACTTTCAGTCTCTCGATGTGCAAAACTGATAGAGACATACCCCAAGCGACTTGCAGCTGTAATCGCAGCAAAAGGTGGCGCTACAAAGTATTAACTTAAGGGGGCTGAATAATTTTGCACGCCCAAGTTTTTGATTTGTTAAAAAAGTTTGAAATATCCAATAAATGTCGTTCCACATCATGATTGTGTCCCACTTGTTGTTGATTCTTCACAAAAAAATATAGTTTTATATCTTTATGTTTGAAGCCTGAAATGTGGCAAAAGGTCGCAAAGTTCAAGGGGGCCGAATACTTTCGCAAGGCACTGTATATATATATTTATATATATATTATATCACACACACACACACACACACACACACACACACACACACACACACACACACACACACACACACACACACACACACACACACACACACACACACACACAGTCTTGCCGGTATTTGTCTCCCTTCTGTGCTGTATAAGTGTTAGCAGTGCGTATGCTACAGCGGGGTATCAGTGTCAATCAGTGTAACAGGGAGAGATGGGACAGGTCCTGCGAGCACATCACTCTGACAGATAGCTGGCCCACTGTCTTACCCTCCAACCCTGACCCCCGGCTCCCTATAACAAGAGTGGAAATAATCTCTCTCTCTCTCACTCTCTCTCGCTCTCTCTCTCTCTGTGCGTGTTACATAACAGACATCCTAAAACTGCACCCAGAGGCTGTATACCACCAGTCTCCCCCTTCCCATCTATAGTAGTTCATTCACAAGTCACTATAGTAAGAGGTCTGGCAAGTCACTATAGTAAGAGGTTTGACAAGTCACTAGAGTAAGAGGTCTGACAAGTCACTAGAGTAAGAGGTCTGACAAGTCTCTATATTAAGAGGTCTGACAAGTCTCTATAGTAAACGGTCTGACAAGTCACTATAGTAAGAGGTCTGGCAAGTCACTATAGTAAGAGGTCTGGCAAGTCACTATAGTAAGAGGTCTGACAAGTCACTATAGTAAGAGGTCTGACAAGTCACTAGAGTAAGAGGTCTGACAAGTCTATATTAAGAGGTTTGACAAGTCACTAGAGTAAGAGTTCTGATAAGTCACTATAGTAAGAGGTCTGACATATAGTAAGAGGTTTGACAAGTCACTAGAGTAAGAGGTCTGACAAGTCTATATTAAGAGGTTTGACAAGTCACTAGAGTAAGAGGTCTGACAAGTCACTATAGTAAGAGATCTGACAAGTCACTAGAGTAAGAGGTCTGACAAGTCACTATAGTAAGAGGTCTGACAAATCACTATAGTAAGAGGTCTGTCAAGTCACTATAGTAAGAGGTCTGACAAGTTACTATAGTAAGAGGTTTGACAAGTCACTAGAGTAAGAGGTCTGACAAGTCACTATAGTAAGAGGTTTGACAAGTCACTATGATGAGAGGTCTGACAAGTCACTATAGTAAGAGGTTTGACAAGTCACTATAGTAAGAGGTCTGACAAGTCTCTATAGTAAGAGGTTTGACAAGTCTCTATAGTAAGAGGTTTGACAAGTCACTAGATTAAGAGGTCTGACAAGTCACTATAGTAAGAGGTCTGACAAGTCACTATAGTAAGAGGTCTGTCAAGTCACTATAGTAAGAGGTTTGACAAGTCACTATGATGAGAGGTCTGACAAGTCACTATAGTAAAAGGTCTGACAAGTCACTATAGTAAGAGGTCTGACAAGTCACTATAGTAAGAGGTCTGGCAAGTCACTATAGTAAGAGGTCTGGCAAGTCACTATAGTAAGAGGTCTGACAAGTTACTATAGTAAGAGGTTTGACAAGTCACTAGAGTAAGAGGTCTGACAAGTCTCTATATTAAGAGGTTTGATAAGTCACTATAGTAAGAGCTCTGGCAAGTCACTATAGTAAGAGGTCTGACAAGTCACTATAGTAAGAGGTCTGACAAGTTACTATAGTAAGAGGTCTGACAAGTCTCTATATTAAGAGGTTTGACAAGTCACTATAGTAAGAGGTCTGGCAAGTCACTATAGTAAGAGGTCTGACAAGTCACTATAGTAAGAGGTCTGACAAGTCACTAGAGTAAGAGGTCTGACAAGTCTCTATAGTAAGCGGTCTGACAAGTCACTATAGTAAGAGGTCTGACAAGTTACTATAGTAAGAGGTTTGACAAGTCACTAGAGTAAGAGGTCTGACAAGTCTATATTAAGAGGTTTGACAAGTCACTAGAGTAAGAGGTCTGATAAGTCACTATAGTAAGAGGTCTGACATATAGTAAGAGGTTTGACAAGTCACTAGAGTAAGAGGTCTGACAAGTCTATATTAAGAGGTTTGACAAGTCACTAGAGTAAGAGGTCTGATAAGTCACTATAGTAAGAGGTCTGACATATAGTAAGAGGTTTGACAAGTCACTAGAGTAAGAGGTCTGACAAGTCTATATTAAGAGGTTTGACAAGTCACTAGAGTAAGAGGTCTGACAAGTCACTAGAGTAAGAGGTCTGACAAGTCACTAGAGTAAGAGGTCTGACAAGTCTATATTAAGAGGTTTGACAAGTCACTAGAGTAAGAGGTCTGACAAGTCACTAGAGTAAGAGGTCTGACAAGTCTCTATAGTAAGCGGTCTGACAAGTCACTATAGTAAGAGGTCTGACAAGTCACTATAGTAAGAGGTTTGACAAGTCACTAGAGTAAGAGGTCTGACAAGTCTATATTAAGAGGTTTGACAAGTCACTAGAGTAAGAGGTCTGACAAGTCACTATAGTAAGAGGTCTGACAAGTCACTAGAGTAAGAGGTCTGACAAGTCACTAGAGTAAGAGGTCTGACAAGTCTATATTAAGAGGTTTGACAAGTCACTAGAGTAAGAGGTCTGACAAGTCACTAGAGTAAGAGGTCTGACAAGTCACTATAGTAAGAGGTCTGACAAGTCACTAGAGTAAGAGGTCTGACAAGTCACTATGATGAGAGGTCTGACAAGTCACTATGATGAGAGGTCTGACAAGTCACTATAGTAAGAGGTCTGACAAGTCTCTATAGTAAGAGGTTTGACAAGTCTCTATAGTAAGAGGTTTGACAAGTCACTAGATTAAGAGGTCTGACAAGTCACTATAGTAAGAGGTCTGACAAGTCACTATAGTAAGAGGTCTGTCAAGTCACTATAGTAAGAGGTTTGACAAGTCACTATGATGAGAGGTCTGACAAGTCACTATAGTAAGAGGTCTGACAAGTCACTATAGTGAGAGGTTTGACAAGTCACTATGATGAGAGGTCTGATAAGTCACTGTAGTAAGAGGTTTGACAAGTCACTATAATAAGAGGTCTGGCAAGTCACTACAATAAGAGGTCTGACAAGTCTCTATAGTAAGAGGTCTGACAAGTCACTATAGTAAGAGAGGTCTGGCAAGTTTCTATAGTAAGAGGTCTGTCAAGTCACTATACTAAGAGTTCTGTCAAGTCACTATAGCGAGAGAGGTCTGGCAAGACACTATAGCGAGAGAGGTCTGGCATTAGTCTATAGATCAAGACTCAGTGAGGATAGATGATGCCCTGCTATGGTCTATAGGGTGTTAGGGTTTATAAGGGTTAGGCTTCTTTGGGTTAAGAAATAGGATTTGAGTTAAGAGGGTTTTCTTCTTTCTCCCCCTCTCCTCTCTTCTTTTGTTTAGGCTAGCTAAAGAGGGATTAGCCCAGGGAGATTACAGCAGACTCTGCTAAGAAATCGTGTTAGAGGAAACGCTTATTTACTAACCAGCTCGTGGCTCAGGAGATAGTCTTCATCCATTCTCCTCCCCACTCTCTCCTTCTCTCCTTCTTAGACCTCCTCCTCCTCGTCTCAGCCTCATCCCGTTCTCATAGTAAAAGAAAGTGATTTTCTATCTAATCGTGTCATCTTCTCTTTGTCTTAATCAGGGGCTAGACAGATATTCCACATAATATATCCCACCGTACATATACTAGAGTATACAGTACACACAATAGAAACCCGCCCAGGGATTGCGGTTGAAAATTAGCTGGCTGACTAAAACCGTCACTTTTACTGAAAAGTTGATCTATGTGCACTGTCCCTGTACAAATAGAAATAAACTCAAACTCTAAATGTTGATGTACCGTACAGTACAATGCATTCTGAGCGATTACATCTAACTATACAATGAGACAAGGGTATGAACCGAGTTCAAACAAGGCAAGGAACCCAGTGAAACAAGGCAGGGAACCCATCCAGTAAAGCAAGACATGGAACCAGATGTCCAGGAATGACCAAAGACATCTCGACCCATCTGAATTGAGGCAAGGAATGCAGATGTCCAGGAATGACCAAAGACATCTAGACCCATCTGAATTGAGGCAAGGAATGCAGATGTCCAGGAATGACCAAAGACATCTAGACCCATCTGAATTGAGGCAGGGAATGCAGATGTCCAGGGATGACCAAAGACATCTAGACCCATCTGAATTGAGGCAAGTGAATGCAGATGTCCAGGGATGACCAAAGACATTTAGACCCATCTGAATTGAGGCAGGGAATGCAGATGTCCAGGAATGACCAAAGACATCTAGACCCATCTGAATTGAGGCAGGGAATGCAGATGTCCAGGAATGACCAAAGACATCATTGGGTATGAATCCAGATCACTGGTGGTCAGCCAAGTGCCATGTTTCTAAAAGACCACTCAATCAGCAGTATTGATTTCCCTGTCCAGGCAGTCTATTAGTTGTTCAAACCTACATAGAGGCCATGTCAACATGGCAGCTAGGTGATTGATGTGAGTGGGTGGGAAGGGAGGACAGAGGACAAGTACATGAGAGATCACACAGGAGGAGGGAATACATTTCAGATGATTTGTGTACTTGTTTGATAGTTTACTGCATTGTTAGAAAACATAGGCATTTTGCTGCACCTGATAAACTGTGTACACGACCAATAAACTTTGATTTGATTTGTGTGCACATTGTGTAATTTTGTGGTTTGTGTGTGGTTCATAAAGCAGTGTGTGCGTGCATGTGTGTGTGTGTGTGTGTGTTTGTGTGTGTGTGTGTTGTGGAGCAGCAGGTAGCCTAGCGGGAAGAGCTTTGGGCCAGTAGCTGTCAGTACACACACACACACACACACACACACACACAACACTGCTTTACGAACCCCACACAAACTGACAGCTCTTATCCAGAGCGACATATAGGAGGAATTAGAGTTAAATGTCTTGCTCAAGGGCACATCAACCATCCTTTTGGTTACTGGCCCAAAGCTCTTCCCGCTAGGCTACCTAGCGCGTGTGTGTGTGTGTGTGTGTGTGTGTGTGTGTGTGTGTGTGTGTGTGTGTGTGTGTGTGTGTGTGTGTGTGTGTGTGTGTGTGTGTGTGTGTGTGTGTGTGTGTGTGTGTGTGTGTGTAAGCGGGTGAATAATTTAAGGTGTCTGAGGTGTGTGTGTGTGTTCTCTTTAACCCCAAACCACAGACAAGACAGCTCTCAATAATTCAGGGTAAGAAGATATGATTACAAAGCAGCTGGTAGCCAGGCCCCTCAGTGATCCTTGATCAGTGAACACTCCCACTCTCTAACCTCACATGCAGTCAAATAAAATGAAATGTTATTGGTATATGCACCAAATACAACAGGTGTAGACTTTGCCTTGAAATGCTTACTTACGAGCCCATTCCCAACAATGCAGAGTTAAAAAGTAGGAAATATATTTGCTGAATAATTATTTTAACACAATGAAAACAATAACGAGGCTATATACAAAGAGTACCAGTTCTGAGTCACTGTGAAGGGGTACGAGGTAGTTGAGGTCATTGAGGTGATACAGTATCATATAGGTAGGGGTAAAAGTGACTTGGCAGTCAGGATATATAATTAACAGAGTAGCAACAGCTTATGTGAAGAGTGTGTGAGTGTGTGTGTGGTTTCAATATGCATGTGTGTGTGTAGAGTCTAGTGAGTGTGCATATATCCATCAATCAATCAAATGTATTTATAAAGCCATTTTTACATCAGCCGATGTCACAAAGTGCTTTACAGAAACCCAGCCTAAAACAGCAAGCAATGCAGATGTAGAAGCACGATGGCTAGGAAAAACTCCCTAGATGGGCAGGAACCTAACCTCTTCTGGCTGTGACGGGTTGAGATTTTAACAGTACATGGCCAAAATATTTAAACGTTCATAGATGACCAGCATGGGCAAATAATAATAATGATCAGAGTGGTTGTTGAGGGTTCAGCGGGTAAGCACCTCAGGAGTAAATGTCAATTGGCTTTTCATAGCCGAGCATTCAGAGTTAGAGACAGCAGGTGCGGTAGAGAGAGAGAGTCGAAAACAGCAGGTCCGGAATAAGGTAGCACGTCCGGTGAACAGGTCAGGGTTCCATAGCCGCAGGCAGAACAGTTGAAACTGGAGCAGCAGCACGACCAGCTGGACTAGGGACAGCAAGGAGTCATCATACCAGGTAGTCCTGAGGCATGGTCCTGGGGCTCAGGTCCTCCGGGAGGGAGAGGGAGAGGGAGAGAATTAGAGGGAGCATACTTAAATTCACACAGGACACCGGATAAGACAGGAGAATTACTCCAGACATAACAGTCTGACCCTAGCCCCCCCGACACAAACGATTGCAGCATAAATACTATAGTGAAAAAACATGTATAAATAATAAAGTGGTCAATGTAAATAGTAGGGTGGCCATTTGATGAACTGTTCAGCAGTTTAATGGCTTGGGGGTAGAAGCTGTTCAGGTTCCTTTTGGTCCCAGACTTGGTGCTCCGGTACTGCTTGATGTGCGATAGCAGAAAGAATAGTCTATGACTTGGGTGGCTGGAGTCTTTGACCATTTCTTAGGTCCTTCCTCTGACACCGCCTGGTAGAGAGGTCCTGGATGGCAGGGAGTTCGGCCCCAGTGAGGTACTGGGCCATACACACTACCCTCTGCAAGCGTATTGCGGTCGGATGCCGAGTATTTGCATACAAAGAGGTGATGTAGCTGTATAACATTTTGAGGATCTGAGACCCATTCCAAATCTTTTCAGCCTCCTGAGGGGGAAGAGGCGTTGTCGTGCCCTCTTCACAACTGTCTTGGTGTGTTTGGACCATGATAGGTCCTTAGTGATGTCGTCACCGAGGAACTTGAAGCTCTCGACCCATTACACTAAAGCCCTGTGAATGTCAAAGGGTGTGTGTTCGGGCCTATCAGGCCTACCACCGTCGCTTCGTCGGTAAATTTAATGATGGAGTTGTGCACGGCCACTCAGTCGTGAGTGAACAGGGAGCACAGGAGGAGACTGAGCACGCACCCCTGAGGGGCCCCCGTGTTGAGGGTTGGTGTAGCAGATGTGTTGTTGCTTACTCTCACCACCTTGTGTGGCACGTCAGTAAGTCCAGGTTCCAGTTGCAGAGGGAAGTGTTCAGTCCCAGGGTCCTTAGCTTAGTGATGAGCTTGGAGGGTACTATGGTGTTGAACGCTGAACTGTAGTCAATAAACAGCATTCTCACGAAGATATTCCTTTTGTCCAGGTAGAAAAGGGCAGTGTAGAGTGCAATAGAGATTGTGTCACCTGTGGATTTGTTGGGGAGGTATGCAAATTAGAGTGGGTCTAGGGTTTCTGGGAGGATGGTGTTGATGTGAGCCATGACCAGCCTTTCAAAGCATTTCATGGTTTAAGATGTGTGTGCTATGGGGCGGTACTCATTTAGACAGGTTACCTTCGTGTTCTTAGACACAGGGACTATGGTGGTGTGCTGGAAACATGTAGGTAGTACAGACTGGGTCAGAGAGAGGTTGAAAATGCCAGTGAAGACAATTGGCCACCGGTCAGCGCATGCTCTGAGAATGCGTCCTGGTTATCCGTCTATGAATGTTAACCTATTTAAAGGTCTCACTCACCTCGGCCACAGAGAGTGTGATTAGACAGCCGTCTGGGAAAGCTGGTACTCTGACGAATAGTTCAGTCTTGCTTACCTTGCGTCACTGGGCAGCTCTCGGCTGGGTTTTTCTTTGTAATCTGTGATAGTTTGCAAGCCCTGCCACATCCGACGAGTATCAGAGCCAGTGTAGTAGGATTCGATCTTAGTCCTGTATTGATGCTTTGCCTGTTTGATGATTCGTCGGAGGATGTAGCGGGATTTCCTTGATTTTTTGTATGTCACCTTTATTTAACCAGGTAGGCTAGTTGAGAACAAGTTCTGATTTACAACTGTGACTTGGCCAAGATAAAGCAAGGCAGTGCGACAAAAACAACTACACAGAGTTACACATTGGATAAACAAACGTACAGTCAATAACACAATAGAAAAATGTGTATAGAGTGTGTGCAAATGAAGTAAGGAGGTAAGGCAATAAATAGGCCAATAGTGGCGAAGTAATTACAATTTGTGAATTTACACTGGAGTGATATATGTGCAGATGATGATGTGCAAGTAGAAATACTGCTGTGCAAAAGAGCAAAAAAAGCTAATAAAAACAATAGGGGGATGAGGTACAGTAGGTAGTTGGATGGGCCATTTACAGACTGGCTGTGTACAACTGCAGCGATCAGTAAGCTGCTCTGACAGCTGATGCTTAAAGTTAGTGAGGGATATATAAGTCTCCAACTTCAGTGATTTTTGCAATTGGTTCCAGTCATTGGCAGCAGAAAACTGGAAGGAAAGATGGTCAAAGGAGGTGTTGGCTTTGGGGGTGACCAGTGAAATATACCTGCTGGAGCGCGTGCTACGGGTGGGTGTTGCTATGGTGACCAGTGAGCTGAGATAAGGCAGAGCTTTTCCTAGCAAAGACTTATAGATGACCTGGAGCCAGTGGGTTTGGTGATGAATATGTAGCGAGGACCAGCCAACGAGAGCATACAGATCGCAGTGGTGGGTAGTATATGGGGCTTTGGTGACAAAACGGATGGCACTGTGATAGACTGCATCCAATTTGCTGAGTAGAGTGTTGGAGGCTATTTTGTAAATGACATTGCCGAAATCAAGGATCGGTAGGATAGTCAGTTTTACGAGGGTATGTTTGGCAGCATGAGTGAAGGAGGCTTTGTTGCGAAATAGGAAGCCGATTCTAGATTTATCTTTGGATTGGAAATGCTTAATGTGAGTCTGTAAGGAGAGTTTACAGTCTAGCCAGACACCTAGGTATTTATAGTTGTCAGAACCGTTCAGAGTTGTGATGCTAGTCAGCCGGGAGGGTGCAGGCAGCGATCAATTGAAGAGCATGCATTTAGTTTTACTAGCATTTAAGAGCAGTTGAAGGCCACGGAAGGAGTGTTGTATGGCGTTGAAGCTCGTTTGATGGTTTGTTAACAGTGTCCAAAGAAGAGCCAGATGAATACAGAATGGTGTCGGCTGCGTAGAGGTGGATCAAAGAATGCCCCGCAGCAAGAGTGACATCATTGATATATACACAGAAAAGAGTCGGCCCGAGAATTGAACCATGTGGCACCCCCATAGAGACTGCTAGTGTTCCGGACAACAGGCTCACCGATTGACATACTGAACTCTATCTGAAAAGTAGTTTGTGAACCAGGCAGAGCAGTCATTAGGGAAAACCAAGGCTGTTGAGTCTGCCAATAAGAACACGGTGATTGACAGAGTCGAAAGCCTTGGCCAGATCGATGAAGACGGCTGCACAGTACTGCCTTTTATCGATGGCAGTTATGATATTGCTTAGGACCTTGAGCGTAGTTGAGGTGCAACTGTGACCAGCTCGGAAAACCAGATTGCATAGCGGAGAATGTACGGTCGGATTCGAAATGGTCTGTGATCTATTTGTTCACTTGGCTTTCGAATACTTTAGAAAGGCAGGGCAGGATAGTTTGGGTCTAGAGTGTCTCCCCCTTTGAAGAGGGGGATGACTGTAGCCGCTTTCCAATCTTTAGGAATATCAGGCGATACGAAAGTGAGGTTGAACAGTCTAGTAATAGGGGTTGCAACAATGGCGGCGGATAATTTTAGGAAGAGAAGGTCCAGATTGTATAGTCCAGCTGATTTGTAGAGATCCAGATTTTGCATCTCTTTTAGAACATCAGCTGTCTGGATTTGGGTGAAGGAGAATGGGGCGAGGGGCTTGGGCCAGTTGCTGTGGGGGGTGCAGAGCTGTTGGCCGGGGTTGGGGTAGCCAGTTGGAAAGCATGGCCAGCCGTAGAGAAGTGCTTATTGAAATTCTCGATTATCGTGGATTTATCAGTGGTGACAGTGTTTCCTAGTCTCAATGCAGCGGGCAACTGGGAGGATGTACTCTTATTCTCCATGGACTTTACAGTGTCCCAAAACGTTTTGGAATTAGTGCTGCAGGATGCAAATTTCTGTTTGAAAAAGCTAGCCTTTGCTAACTGACTGTGTATATTGGTTCCTGACTTCCCTGAAAGTTGTATATAACGGGGACTATTCGATGCTAGTGCTGTACGCCACAGGGTGTTTTTGTGCTGGTCAAGGGCAGTCAAGTCTGGAGTGAACCAAAGGCTATATCTGTTCTTAGTTCTACATTTTTTAAATGGGGCATGCTTATTTAAGATGGTGAGGAAAGCACATTTAAAGAACAACCAGGCATCCTCTTCTGATGGGATGAGGTCAATATCCTTCCAGGATACCCGGGCCAGGTCAATTAGAAAGGCCTGCTCGCAGAAGTGTTTTAGGGAGCGTTTAACAGTGATGAGGGGTGGTCGTTTGACCGCGGACACATAACGGACACAGGCAATGAGGCAGTGATTGCTGAGATTGTGGTTGAAAACATCAGAGGTGTATTTAGAGGGCAAGTTGGTCAGGATGATAACTATAAGGGTACCCATGTTTACGGATTTGGGGTTGTACCTGGTAGGTTCCTTGATAATTTGTGTGAGATTGAGGGCATCTAGTTTAGATTGTAGGACGGCCGGGGTGTTAAGCATATTCCAATTTAGGTCACCTAGCGGTACGAACTCTGACGATAGATGGGGGGCAATCAATTCACATATGTTGTCCAGGGCACAGCTGGGAGCTGAGGGGGATCTATAACAAGTGGCAACAGTGGGGGACTTATTTCTGGAGAGATGGATCTTTTAAAAGTAGAAGCTCAAACTGTTTGGGCATAGATCTGGATAGTATGACAGAACTGCAGGCTATCTCTAGAGTAGATTGCAATTCCACCCCCTTTAGCAGTTCTGTCTTGGCGAAAGATGTTAAAATTGGGGATGGAAATTTCAGAATTTTTGGTGGCCTTCCTTAGCCAGTATTCAGACAAGGCTAGGACATCGGGGTTGTCTAAAGTGTGCTAAAGCAGTGAATAAAGCAAACTTAGGGAGGAGGCTTCTGGTTTTAACATGCATGAACCCAAGGCTTTTACGGTTGCAGAAGTCAACAAATGAGAGCGCCTGGGGGAATTGGAGTGTTGCTGGGGGCTGCAGGGCCTGGGTTAATCTCTACATCACCAGAGGAACAAAGGAGGAGTAAGATGAGGGTACGGTTAAAGGCTGTAAGAACTGGTCGTCTAGTTCATTGGGAACAGTGCAGATTTCTGGCCGTGGTAGGATAGATTCAGGACAGTGTACAGACAAGGGTATGGTAGGGTTCGAGTACAGTGGAGGTAAATCTAGGCATTGAGTGACAATGGGAGAGGTTGCATCTTTGGAGGCGCCAGTTAAGCTAGGTGCGGTCTCTGAAACTCCCTCACGACGCCAGGACAGCGGAGTCAATCACCACCTTCCGGAGACACCTGAAACCCCACCTCTTCAAGGAATACCTAGGATAGGGTAAGTAAGGGTAAGTAATCCTTCTCACCCCCTTCTCCCCCCCAACAAGATTTAGATGCAAGTGGCTGTTCCACTGGTTGTCATAAGGTGTATGCACCAATTTGTAAGTCGCTCTGGATAAGAGCGTCTGCTAAATGACTTAAATGTAAATGTAAATGTAAATTAATGTGTGGGGGGTGGGACAAAGGGGGCTATCTGAGGCATGTTGAGGAGGACTAAGGGCTCCGCAGTAAAATAAAACATTGGGAGCTGCCCTAAACAGTATACAAGGCATAGTGGCGGCAGGTAGCCTAGTGGTTAGAGTGTTGGACTAGTAACCGAAAGGTTGCAAGATCGAATCCCCGAGCTGACAAGGTAAAAAATCTGTTGTTCTGCCCCTGAACAAGGCAGTTAACCCACTGTTCCTAGGCCGTCATTGAAAATAAGAATTTGTTCTTAACTGACTTGCCTGGTTAAATAAAGGTCAAATAAAAAAATATTGACATTAGGGAGAGGCATAAAGCAATCACAGGTGTTGATTGGGAGAACTAAGACAACAACAGGTAAGACAACAACGGGTAACAGCGCTGATGTAGTGGGGAAAAAAGCATTCCGATATGCTCAGGGCTGATATCGCGCTATGCAGACTGGCAGGTATTATGCGGGCTACAGCGGCTGGTGTCCGGGCTAAAGGTAAAGACCGCTAGCAGTGGTTAACAATGACTAAATAGCTAGTAGCTAATTAGCTGGCTAGCTGCTGATGGAGGTTCCAGGTCTAAAAGGTCTAAAAAATAGCAGATCTGTACCACATTGGGTGAGACGGGTTGCAGGAAGGTATATTTAATTTGAAAAATGGAAAAAAAGAGATTGAAATATAATGAAATGTATAGGGAAAAAAATGAAAAAGACTGAATATTTACATGGGACAAAAACAAACAGGTCTTACTGCTCCCCCATCTTGGAATTGGTAGTCCTGTTTGGTAGTCCTGTTCGGTAGTCCTGTTTGAGTTTTTGCTTGTAAGCAGAGTTATGGTCAGATTTAACAAATGGAGGACAAGTGAGAGCTGTGTTTGTGTCTCTGTGTGTGGAGTAAATGTGATCTAGAGTTTTTTTCCTCTGGTTGCACAGGTGACATGCTGGTAAAAAATGAGGTTTCAGATTTCAGTTTCCCTGCATTAAAATCCCCTGCCACTAGGAGCGCTGCCTCTGGATGAGCATTTTATTGTTTGCTTATGGCCCTATACAGCTCATTGAGTGCTGTCTTAGTGCCAGCATCGGTTTGTGGTGGTCAAAAGACAGCTACAAAAAATACAGATGGAAACGCTTGGTGAATAGTCTGCAGCTTATCATGAGGTATTCCAACTCAGGCGAGCAAAACCTCGAGACTTCCTTAATATTAGAGATTGTACACCAGCTGTTATTAATAAAGATACACACATCTTATGTTATCGGACTCTGCCGTTCTGTTCTGCTGATGCATAGAATAAACAGCTGGATGTACACTGAGTGTACAGAACATTAGGAACACCTTTATGCACACATGACTGTAAGTCGCTTTGGATAAAAGCGTCAGCTAAATGGCATATATTATTATTATTACCTTTCCATGACAGACTGACCAGGTGAATCCAGGTAAAAGCTATGATTGCTTATTAATGTCAACTATTAAATCCACTTCAATCAGTGTAGATGAAGGGGAGGATTTTAAGCCTTGAAACAATTGAGACAGGGATTGTGTATGTATGTATGCTTTGAACGGGGTATGGTAGTAGGTGCCAGGCGCAACTGTTTGAGTGTGTCATGAACTGCAACGCTTCTGGGTTTTTCACGCTCAACAGTTTCCCGTGTGTATCAAGAATGGTCCACCACCCAAAGGACATCCAGCCAACTTGACACAACTTTGGGAAGCATTGGAGTCAACATGGGCCAGCATCCCTGTGGAACGCTTTGGGCACCTTGTAGAGTCCTTGCCCCGAGGAATTGAGGCTGTTCTGAGGGCAAAAGGGGGTGCACCTCAATATTAGGTGTTCATAATATTTTGTACACTACGTGTACAGTGCATTTGGGGAAGTATTCAGATGTCAAGGATGATCCATGGAAACAGGATGCACCTGAGCTCAATTTCGAGTCTCATAGCAAAGGGTCTGAATACTTATGTAAATAAGGTATTTCTGTTTTTTATTTGTAATAAATTTGCAAGACTTTCTAAAAAACAGTTTTTGCTTTGTCATTATGGGGTATTGTGTGTAGATTGCTCTGTCGGTGTGTGCTCTGTCGGTGTGTGCTCTGTCGGTGTGTGCTCTGTCGGTGTGTGCTCTGTCGGTGTGTACTCTGTCGGTGTGTGCTCTGTCGGTGTGTGCTCTGTCAGTGTGTGCTCTGTCGGTGTGTACTCTGTCGGTGTGTGCTCTGTCGGTGTGTGCTCTGTCGGTGTGTGCTCTGTCGGTGTGTACTCTGTCGGTGTGTGCTCTGTCGGTGTGTGCTCTGTCGGTGTGTGCTCTGTCGGTGTGTGCTCTGTCGGTGTGTGCTCTGTCGGTGTGTGCTCTGTCGGTGTGTGCTCTGTCGGTGTGTGCTCTGTCGGTGTGTGCTCTGTCGGTGTGTGCTCTGTCGGTGTGTGCTCTGTCGGTGTGTACTCTGTCGGTGTGTGCTCTGTCGGTGTGTGCTCTGTCGGTGTGTGCTCTGTCGGTGTGTGCTCTGTCGGTGTGTGCTCTGTCGGTGTGTGCTCTGTCGGTGTGTGCTCTGTCGGTGTGTACTCTGTCGGTGTGTACTCTGTCGGTGTGTACTCTGTCGGTGTGTGCTTTGTCGGTGTGTGCTCTGTCGGTGTGTGCTCTGTCGGTGTGTACTCTGTCGGTGTGTGCTCTGTGGTGCATTTGAGGTCTGTCTCTGGCCAATGAGTGCCTCGCAGTCTCTATCCATGCAGTCTCTGTCGACTTACTTTGTTTGTGTGAGGTATAGAGAGAGAAGGAGAGGTAGAAAGAGAGATTGAGTGAGATATGTCCCTCTTGGCTGGGTTGTGACACTCCTCTGCCACCAGAGCTCTAATAGGGATGGACCAGTCAGCTCACTCAGTGCAGCTAATGCAGCATACTGCCCCAGGCCAGTGACTAGGCCAGGGCACAGCACAACACACACACACACACACACACACACACACACACACACACACACACACACACACACACACACACACACACACACACACACACACACACACACACACACACACACACACACACACACACACACACACACACACACACACACACACACACACACACACGCACACACACACACACACACACACACACACACACACCATGTGGCCGTCTCGCTCCCTCCCTCTAAATCAAAACAAGGAGGAGGGGGCAATGGTCAGTGACTGTGGGATGTACAGTTTCAGTTTACTGTGTGTGTGTGTATGTGTGTGTGTGTGTGTGTGTGTGTGTGTGTGTGTGTGTGTGTGTGTGTGTGTGTGTGTGTGTGTGTGTGTGTGTGTGTGTGTGTGTGTGTGTGTGTGTGTGTGTTGTGGAGCAGCAGGTAGCCTAGCGGGAAGAGCTTTGGGCCAGTAACCAAAAGGATGGTTTGAATCCCCGAGCCGACTAGGTTAAAGCTCTGTCGATGTGCCCTTGGGCAAGGCACTTAACTCTAATTCCTCCTATATTGTCGCTCTGGATAAGAGCTTCTGCTAAATTACTAAAATGTAAAGTGTTGTCAACTGTTGTTGCTCGTGTGTGTGTGCTCTCTCCAGGGACTCACATTAGCACTGCCTTCCCAGATGTTACCAGGCACTTGAAACACACATCATGAATTATGTAGCCCTGTTTCCACGTCTCTCCCTCTGATATTTATAGGTCTGCTTTATATATCTATCCTCTTTGTCTGTTACTAGGTGTTTATAAGGTCCCTGTAGTCTTTGAAGGGGTGTCCTATAGCCATTTTATCTGTGTCTATAGTTGTCTGCAATGACACTGTGACCCTTGATTATTTTTCTGTACAGTCATTTTTCATGTGCCCCTGATTAGGTATTTATACAGTATTTATGTAGGATCTTAATTTGATCACCCTGTTGCATGAGAACATTTTAAACTTGAAGTATATTTGAGGTTTAAAAAGGCTTCTGAAGTTTGTAATTTCCGTTTTGAATTTTCAGACTTAATTTTCCCTCCATAAACATTTATCAACCCCTAATTTATTATAATCAACATAATAATTTCTTGTTGCTGCAGGATTATTTTCCTGCTTTAGCAAACTGACTCAAATTAAGATCCATCATCTGTAAGGCAGTGCATATGTCATTGGCCTGTAGTTTCTACAGTATAGATACAGTGGGGAGAACAAGTATGATACACTGCCGATTTTACAGGTTTTCCTACTTACAAAGCATGTAGAGGTCTGTAATTTTTATCATATGTACACTTCAACTGTGACAGACGGAATTTAAAAATCCAGAAAATCACATTGTATGATTTTTAAGTAATACATTTTAATTTTATTGCATGACATAAGTATTTGATACATCAGAAAAGCAGAACTTAATATTTGGTACAGAAACCTTTGTTTGCAATTACAGAGATCATACGTTTCCTGTAGTTCTTGACCAGGTTTGCACACACTGCAGCAGGGATTTTGGCCCACTCCTCCATACAGACCTTCTCCAGATCCTTCAGGTTTCGGGGCTGTCGCTGGGCAATATGGACTTTCAGCTCCCTCCAAAGATTTTCTATTGGGTTCAGGTCTGGAGACTAGCTAGACCACTTCAGGACCTTGAGATGCTTCTTACGGAGCCACTCCTTAGTTGCCCTGGCTGTGTGTTTTGGGTCGTTGTCATGCTGGAAGACCCAGCCACGACCCATCTTCAATGCTCTTACTGAGGGAAGGAGGTTGTTGGCCAAGATCTCGCGATACATGGCCCCATCCATCCTCCCCTCAATACGGTGCAGTCGTCCTGTCCCCTTTGCAGAAAAGCATCCCCAAAGAATGATGTTTCCACCTCCATGCATCACAGTTGGAATGGTGTTCTTGGGGTTGTACTCATCCTTCTTCTTCCTCCAAACACGGCGAGTGGAGTTTAGACCAAAAAGGTCTATTTTTGTCTCATCGGACCACATGACCTTCTCCCATTCCTCCTCTGGATCATCCAGATGGTCATTGGCAAACTTCAGACGGGCCTGGACATGCGCTGGCTTGAGCAGGGGGACCTTGCGTGCGCTGCAGGATTTTAATCCATGACGGCAAAGTGTGTTACTAATGGTTTTCTTTGAGACTGTGTTCCAAGCTCTCTTCAGGTCATTGACCAGGTCCTGCAGTGTAGTTCTGGGCTGATCCCTCACCTTCTTCATGATCATTGATGCCCCACGAGGTGAGATCTTGCATGGAGCCCCAGACCGAGGGTGATTGACCATCATCTTGAACTTCTTCCATTTTCTAATAATTGCGCCAACAGTTGTTGCCTTCTCACCAAGCTGCTTGCCTATTGTCCTGTAGCCCATCCCAGCCTTGTGCAGGTCTACAATTCTATCCCTGATGTCCTTACACAGCGCTCTGGTCTTGGCCATTGTGGAGAGGTTGGAGTCTGTTTGATTGAGTGTGTGGACAGGTGTCTTTTATACAGGTAACGAGTTCAAACAGGTGCAGTTAATACAGGTAATGAGTGGAGAACAGGAGGGTTTCTTAAAGAAAAACTAACAGGTCTATGAGAGACGGAATTCTTACTGGTTGGTAGGTGATCAAATACTTATGTCATGCAATAAAATGAAAATTAATTACTTAAAAATCATACAATGTGATTTTCTGGTTTATTGTTTTAGATTCCGCCTGTCACAGTTGAAGTGTACCTATGATAAAAATTACAGACCTCTACATGCTTTATAAGTAGGAAAACCTGCAAAATCAGCAGTGTATCAAATACTTGTTCTCCCCACTGTATAGTGGTTTATGGGGATGTTGTGTCCTTTTTTATTTATTTAGCTTTTATTTAACTAGGCAAGTTCTAATGTTTTCCTGTACAATGGCCTATCAGTCTCTGTGTGGGGTCGCTGACCCCTCCCCCCTATTTAAAGTCACACTGGGTAAATTGGGACAGAGCAGCCAGTGGAGCAGAAGAGACGTGTTCCCAATGTAGTGGAAACAACTGGACTGTACCCTCTCCCTCTGTCTTGTACCCATCTATCTATCTCCCTCATTCTCTCCTCCTCCCCCTCTCTCTGTCTCCTCCTCCACGTATAGACTGTTACCCCCTCTCTCTCCCCATCCTCCTCCTCCTCATTGCTCATTGTAAATGTTAGTAGAGTTAAAGAATAGAGTCTGGGGGGTTGTCTGGAGGTCATAGTTTCATCAACAAACAGACCAGAGGAGAGGAGAGGAGAGGAGAGGAGAGGAGAGGAGGAGAGGAGAGGAGAGGAGAGGAGAGGAGAGGAGGAGGAAAAGAAGGAAGGATGATTGAGGGATGAGGTAAGCGGTCAGGATTAGTTAGGGGAGAGGGCTGTAGTTAGAACGAGACGGTGAAGCATAGCTTTTTAATGAAAATATGACAAACGCTCATGTCTTTTTCTCTCTTTCCAACCCCCAGCCCTTACTGCCCACCATAGATCGGCAGAGGGAGAGAGAGAGAGAGATTCAGATATCCCTCACTCATTCTGTAGATATGACTGATAGTGAAGGTTTCTGCGTTAATCCTGACATGACTGAACTGTGTGGTCATGCTAACAAAGAGCCTTTTGTGTGCTAGATGGAAAGGGGCGGGGCTAACACAGCAGGATTAGTTATAACACATCGCTGTTGCCAATAAAGCTACTTTGAATGTGAATTGAGAGGAGTGAAGAGGGCACCATTGATAAATTGTGCATTAGTGGAGGGGGTGGGGGGTGGGAGGTGTATATATTTAATTGGCTGACACCTGCTACTACTTCAGCCTTTTAATGCACCAGGAGAAAGGGGGGAGTGGAGAAAGTGAGAAAGAGGGAGGGAGTGTTGTGGGGTCTAATTTTGAATTCAGACACAGCACCTATTCTATTCCATTCATGGGTTAGTATAGCTTTGTGGATATGTTAACAATATGATTGGAGCACACTACAATGTGGCTGAGCTGTTATCTACTCCATCCTTGGCTCAGCTCTTCCCCTATTCTCTTCCCAGTCATCTTTCTCTATGATTCACTCTTTGTTGATTCACTCTCTATTGTAGTGATTCTCTGTCCATGGTGCTGATTCAGTAGGTTGATTCACTTTCTATTGGAGTGATTCTCTGTCCATGGTGCTGATTCAGTAGGTTGATTCACTTTCTATTGGAGTGATTTTCTGTCCGTGGTGCTGATTCAGTCAGTTG
The DNA here is from genome assembly GCF_023373465.1 of Oncorhynchus keta. Classification (NCBI taxonomy): domain Eukaryota; kingdom Metazoa; phylum Chordata; class Actinopteri; order Salmoniformes; family Salmonidae; genus Oncorhynchus; species Oncorhynchus keta. The sequence goes on along the minus strand of NC_068431.1, from coordinate 38,415,599 downwards.
ATTCACTCTTTACTATAGTAAGGGAATACCCCCCTGTATTGGACAAAAATGAATGGCATGTCATTGGCATCGGACAAACCATATACACATTGGCCAATACCACCCAATTCGGCGTTGATTCATCCAAAGTGTATTGCAAATGCCATATGGTAATTGCCAGTTGTAACACTTTAAAAATTCAACAGGGGGCAAATGCGCTCCACCGGGGTTTTTCATATTGGATATGTAACCCAAATTAATGTCCAAAAGTAAAATTTTGAAAAAATGAACTTTTTTTTCAAAAACTTATCACCCCTTAAAAAGTGCTTTCTGGACCGTTTTTCGAAATTCTTTCGATTTTTTGTCAATTACACATGTGTAAGAACTGTATGAATATACTTTTGTCCAATTTTATTATCATCATTTTTTTAATTTTTTTTTTATATGCGCATAAGGAATATGTTTTGTCCAATTCCAATATGATTTCATAGGAAGTCAAAAGTCAAAAGTCAAAAATGTCAAAATTTTGTAAAAAACTTCACACACCCATAAAAAAGTGCTTTCTGGACCGTTTTTCGAAATTCTTTCGATTTTTTGTCAATTACACATGTGTAAGAACTGTATGAATATACTTTTGTCCAATTTTATTATCATAATTTTTTTTTTTTTTTTTACATGCGCATAAGGAATATGTTTTGTCCAATTCCAATATGATTTCATAGGAAGTCAAAAGTCAAAAGTCAAAAATGTCAAAATTTTGTAAAAAACTTCACACACCCATAAAAAAGTGCTTTCTGGACCGTTTTTCGAAATTCTTTCGATTTTTTGTCAATTACACATGTGTAAGAACTGTATGAATATACTTTTGTCCAATTTTATTATCATAATTTTTTTAAAAAAATTTATATGCGCATAAGGAATATGTTTTGTCCAATTCCAATATGATTTCATAGGAAGTCAAAAGTCAAAAGTCAAAAATGTCAAAATTTTGTAAAAAACTTCACACACCCTTAAAAAAGTGCTTTCTGGACCGTTTTTTGAAATTCTTTCAATTTTTTTGTCAATTACACATGTGTAAGAACTGTATGAATATACTTTTGTCCAATTTTATTATCATATTTTTTTATATATTTTTTTTTAATTGTGCATAAGGATTTTTTTTTGTGGGCCAAATGACGTAAGAAATTTGACATGCTCAAAATCCTGCAGAAATGCAAAATTGACTGGCCTGATGAACTCGGGATGGCCGGGCAGTGATAGTTGTTCCTTTCCATCACTCGTTGTGTTGACTTCATCATGTCCATTTTGTGATGTTTTTTCACTATATAATCATATTGCAAGTGCACGTGCATTTGCAATATGTTTCAATGTGCATTTACCATATGAAATTTGACCTTGCTCAAAAATGCAAAATTGACTGGTCTGATGAACACAGGATGGCCGAGCAGTGATAGTTGTACATTTCCATCACTCGTTGTGTTGATTTCATCATCTCCGTTAGGTGATGTTTTTACACTATAGAATCATATTGCAAATGCACGTGCATTGTTGTGCAACTGGTAACCCAAAAATAAAAATATGGTTGTAAATGCATTTACCGGTCATTCTGATATTAATGCTCGCTATGGGAACACAGGATGGCCGGGCAGTGATAGTTGTACATTTCCATCACTCGTTGTGTTGATTTCATCATGTCCATTAGGTGATGTTTTTACACTATAGAATCATATTGCAAGTGCGCGCGCATTTGCAATATGTTTCAATGTGCATTTACCATATGAAATTTGACATGCTCAAAAATGCAAAATTGACTGGTCTGATGGACACAGGATGGCCGAGCAGTGATAGTTGTACATTTCCATCACTCGTTGTGTTGATTTCATCATGTCCATTAGGTGATGTTTTTCACTATAGAATCATATTGCAAGTGCACGCGCATTTGCAATATGTTTCAATGTGCATTTACCATATGAAATTTGACATGCTCAAAAATGCAAAATTGACTGGTCTGATGAACACAGGATGGCTGAGCAGTGATAGTTGTACATTTCCATCACCTGTTGTGTTGATTTCATCATGTCCATTTGTTTATGTTTTCTCACTTTTGCAAAGTCACTGTGCATTTGCAATATGGTTCAATGGGCAGGTACCATCACGAATTTGTCATGCTATAAAATCCTGCAGGAATGTGAAATTGACTGGTCTGATGAACACAGGATGGCCGAGCAGTGATAGTTGTACATTTCCATCACTTGTTGTGTTGATTTCATCATGTCCATTAGGTGATGTTTTTCACTATAGAATCATATTGCAAATGCACGTGCATTGTTGTGCAACTGGTAACCCAAAAATTAAAATATGGTTGTAAATGCATTTACCGGTCATTCTGATATTAATGCTCGCTATGGGAACACAGGATGGCCGGGCAGTGATAGTTGTACATTTCCATCACTCGTTGTGTTGATTTCATCATGTCCATTAGGTGATGTTTTTACACTATAGAATCATATTGCAAGTGCGCGCGCATTTGCAATATGTTTCAATGTGCATTTACCATATGAAATTTGACATGCTCAAAAATGCAAAATTGACTGGTATGATGGACACAGGATGGCCGAGCAGTGATAGTTGTACATTTCCATCACTCGTTGTGTTGATTTCATCATGTCCATTAGGTGATGTTTTTACACTATAGAATCATATTGCAAGTGCGCGCGCATTTGCAATATGTTTCAATGTGCATTTACCATATGAAATTTGACATGCTCAAAAATGCAAAATTGACTGGTCTGATGGACACAGGATGGCCGAGCAGTGATAGTTGTACATTTCCATCACTCGTTGTGTTGATTTCATCATGTCCATTTTGTGATGTTTTTTCACTATATAATCATATTGCAAGTGCACGTGCATTTGCAATATGTTTCAATGTGCATTTACCATATGAAATTTGACCTTGCTCAAAAATGCAAAATTGACTGGTCTGATGAACACAGGATGGCCGAGCAGTGATAGTTGTACATTTCCATCACTCGTTGTGTTGATTTCATCATCTCCGTTAGGTGATGTTTTTACACTATAGAATCATATTGCAAATGCACGTGCATTGTTGTGCAACTGGTAACCCAAAAATAAAAATATGGTTGTAAATGCATTTACCGGTCATTCTGATATTAATGCTCGCTATGGGAACACAGGATGGCCGGGCAGTGATAGTTGTACATTTCCATCACTCGTTGTGTTGATTTCATCATGTCCATTAGGTGATGTTTTTCACTATAGAATCATATTGCAAGTGCACGCGCATTTGCAATATGTTTCAATGTGCATTTACCATATGAAATTTGACATGCTCAAAAATGCAAAATTGACTGGTCTGATGAACACAGGATGGCTGAGCAGTGATAGTTGTACATTTCCATCACCTGTTGTGTTGATTTCATCATGTCCATTTGTTTATGTTTTCTCACTTTTGCAAAGTCACTGTGCATTTGCAATATGGTTCAATGGGCAGGTACCATCACGAATTTGTCATGCTATAAAAATCCTGCAGGAATGTGAAATTGACTGGTCTGATGAACACAGGATGGCCGAGCAGTGATAGTTGTACATTTCCATCACTTGTTGTGTTGATTTCATCATGTCCATTAGGTGATGTTTTTCACTATAGAATCATATTGCAAATGCACGTGCATTGTTGTGCAACTGGTAACCCAAAAATTAAAATATGGTTGTAAATGCATTTACCGGGACTCCTATTATCCATGCCCGCTATGGGAGTACCCTACTACGGCCCTCTATCTATGGGGGCAGTCCTGAGTGCTTTATGGACTGTTTAAAATATTCTGATGGATACGCATGTTGTGCAACTGGTGATTGAAAATAGGCACCTGGTAACCCAAAAATGAAAATATGGTTGTGAATGCATTTACCGGTCATTCTGATATTAATGCCCGCTATGGGAACACAGGATGGCCGAGCAGTGATAGTTGTACATTTCCATCACTCGTTGTGTTGATTTCATCATGTCCATTAGGTGATGTTTTTACACTATAGAATCATATTGCAAGTGCGCGCGCATTTGCAATATGTTTCAATGTGCATTTACCATATGAAATTTGAAATGCTCAAAAATGCAAAATTGACTGGTCTGATGGACACAGGATGGCCGAGCAGTGATAGTTGTACATTTCCATCACTCGTTGTGTTGATTTCATCATGTCCATTAGGTGATGTTTTTACACTATAGAATCATATTGCAAGTGCGCGCATTTGCAATATGTTTCAATGTGCATTTACCATATGAAATTTGAAATGCTCAAAAATGCAAAATTGACTGGTATGATGGACACAGGATGGCCGAGCAGTGATAGTTGTACATTTCCATCACTCGTTGTGTTGATTTCATCATGTCCATTAGGTGATGTTTTACACTATAGAATCATATTGCAAGTGCGCGCATTTTGCAATATGTTTCAATGTGCATTTACCATATGAAATTTGACATGCTCAAAAATGCAAAATTGACTGGTCTGATGGACACAGGATGGCCGAGCAGTGATAGTTGTACATTTCCATCACTCGTTGTGTTGATTTCATCATGTCCATTAGGTGATGTTTTTCACTATAGAATCATATTGCAAGTGCGCGCATTTTGCAATATGTTTCAATGTGCATTTACCATATGAAATTTGACATGCTCAAAAATGCAAAATTGACTGGTCTGATGGACACAGGATGGCTGAGCAGTGATAGTTGTACATTTCCATCACTCGTTGTGTTGATTTCATCATGTCCATTTGTTTATGTTTTCTCACTTTTGCAAAGTCACTGTGCATTTGCAATATGGTTCAATGGGCAGGTACCATCACGAATTTGTCATGCTATAAAAATCCTGCAGGAATGTGAAATTGACTGGTCTGATGAACACAGGATGGCCGAGCAGTGATAGTTGTACATTTCCATCACTTGTTGTGTTGATTTCATCATGTCCATTAGGTGATGTTTTTCACTATAGAATCATATTGCAAATGCACGTGCATTGTTGTGCAACTGGTAACCCAAAAATTAAAATATGGTTGTAAATGCATTTACCGGTCATTCTGATATTAATGCTCGCTATGGGAACACAGGATGGCCGGGCAGTGATAGTTGTACATTTCCATCACTCGTTGTGTTGATTTCATCATGTCCATTAGGTGATGTTTTTACACTATAGAATCATATTGCAAGTGCGCGCATTTGCAATATGTTTCAATGTGCATTTACCATATGAAATTTGACATGCTCAAAAATGCAAAATTGACTGGTATGATGGACACAGGATGGCCGAGCAGTGATAGTTGTACATTTCCATCACTCGTTGTGTTGATTTCATCATGTCCATTAGGTGATGTTTTTACACTATAGAATCATATTGCAAGTGCGCGCGCATTTGCAATATGTTTCAATGTGCATTACCATATGAAATTTGACATGCTCAAAAATGCAAAATTGACTGGTCTGATGGACACAGGATGGCCGAGCAGTGATAGTTGTACATTTCCATCACTCGTTGTGTTGATTTCATCATGTCCATTAGGTGATGTTTTTCACTATAGAATCATATTGCAAGTGCGCGCGCATTTTGCAATATGTTTCAATGTGCATTACCATATGAAATTTGACATGCTCAAAATGCAAAATTGACTGGTCTGATGGACACAGGATGGCCGAGCAGTGATAGTTGTACATTTCCATCACTCGTTGTGTTGATTTCATCATGTCCATTAGGTGATGTTTTACACTATAGAATCATATTGCAAGTGCGCGCGCATTTGCAATATGTTTCAATGTGCATTTACCATATGAAATTTGACATGCTCAAAAATGCAAAATTGACTGGTCTGATGAACACAGGATGGCTGAGCAGTGATAGTTGTACATTTCCATCACTCGTTGTGTTGATTTCATCATGTCCATTTTGTTTATGTTTTCTCACTTTTGCAAAGTCACTGTGCATTTGCAATATGGTTCAATGGGCAGGTACCATCACGAATTTGTCATGCTATAAAATCCTGCAGGAATGTGAAATTGACTGGCCCGATGAACTCAGGATAGCTGGGCAGTGATTCTGGTTCATCTCCATGGCTCGTTAGGGTTGATTTCAGAATGTCACTTTTGGTGATGGTCCCTCTCCCGTTTAAACATATTGCTAATGTACAAAAGTCAACTAGCAAGTCAGTGTCCATCAGTCAATTAGATGTCATTTTGACACCAAACTGATACCAATTGACACCAAACCCTTTTTCCAACTCATTTAGAAGCCAACTATCATATATGTCAGAGCAGGCCCATAATTCACAGCGCCTTTAGTTTAAAACATAATAAAACGTAAAACACATAGTTACGTTCTAGCTGCGAGTCAGGTCAGACATTAT